>NW_026999386.1:0-261239 GCF_037126465.1 Ornithodoros turicata
ACTTCTGCTTCGCCTCCTGTCATTATTGCTTCTTCTTGAAAACATGTGTCTATCTGCATGCATTACAGCAGAAGAAGTGCATTTAATCACAAGAATCTAGTGCTTCTTGCAAACAAATGGGCTAGCTGAACCATTTCGTAGCCGCTCTCGCGTCCCTTTCCTTGTGTTTCGCCTCCGTCATAATTGCTTCTTCTTGAAAACATGTGTGTATCTGCGTGCAGAACAGCAGAAGAAGTGCATTTAATCACAAGAATCTAGTGCTTCTTGCAAACAAATGGGCTAGCTGAACCATTTCGTAGCCGCTCTCGCGTCCTTTCCTTGTGTTTCGCCTCCGTCATAATTGCTTCTTCTTGAAAACATGTGTGTATCTGCGTGCAGAACAGCAGAAGAAGTGCATCTAATCACAAGAATTCTAGTGCTTGCAAACAAATGGGCTAGCTGAACCATTTCGTAGCCGCTCTCGCGTCCCTTTACTTCTGCTTCGCCTCCTGTCATAATTGCTTCTTCTTGAAAACATGTGTGTATCTGCGTGCAGAACAGCAGAAGAAGTGCATTTAATCACAAGAATCTAGTGCTTCTTGCAAACAAATGGGCTAGCTGAACCATTTCCTAGCCGCTCTCGTGTCCCTTTACTTCTGCTTCGCCTCCTGTCATAATTGCTTCTTCTTGAAAACATGTGTGTATCTGCATGCAGAACAGCAGAAGAAGTGCATTTAATCACAAGAATCTAGTGCTTCTTGCAAACAAATGGGCTAGCTGAACCATTTCGTAGCCGCTCTCGCGTCCCTTTACTCCTGGTTCGCCTCCGACATAATTGCTTCTTCTTGAAAACATGTGTGTATCTGCGTGCAGAACAGCAGAAGAAGTGCATCTAATCACAAGAATTCTAGTGCTTGCAAACAAATGGGGTAGCTGAACCATTTCCTAGCCGCTCTCGCGTCCCTTTACTTCTGCTTCGCCTCCTGTCATAATTGCTTCTTCTTGAAAACATGTGTGTATCTGCGTGCAGAACAGCAGAAGAAGTGCATTTAATCACAAGGATCTAGTGCTTCTTGCAAACAAATGGGCTAGCTGAACCATTTCGTAGCCGCTCTCGCGTCCCTTTCCTTGTGTTTCGCCTCCGTCATAATTGCTTCTTCTTGAAAACATGTGTGTATCTGCGTGCAGAACAGCAGAAGAAGTGCATCTAATCACAAGAATTCTAGTGCTTGCAAACAAATGGGGTAGCTGAACCATTTCCTAGCCGCTCTCGCGTCCCTTTACTTCTGCTTCGCCTCCTGTCATAATTGCTTCTTCTTGAAAACATGTGTGTATCTGCGTGCAGAACAGCAGAAGAAGTGCATTTAATCACAAGGATCTAGTGCTTCTTGCAAACAAATGGGCTAGCTGAACCATTTCGTAGCCGCTCTCGCGTCCCTTTCCTTGTGTTTCGCCTCCGTCATAATTGCTTCTTCTTGAAAACATGTGTGTATCTGCGTGCAGAACAGCAGAAGAAGTGCATCTAATCACAAGAATTCTAGTGCTTGCAAACAAATGGGGTAGCTGAACCATTTCCTAGCCGCTCTCGCCTCCCTTTACTTCTGCTTCGCCTCCTGTCATTATTGCTTCTTCTTGAAAACATGTGTCTATCTGCATGCATTACAGCAGAAGAAGTGCATTTAATCACAAGAATCTAGTGCTTCTTGCAAACAAATGGGCTAGCTGAACCATTTCGTAGCCGCTCTCGCGACCCTTTCCTTGTGTTTCGCCTCCGTCATAATTGCTTCTTCTTGAAAACCTGTGTGTATCTGCGTGCAGAACAGCAGAAGAAGTGCATTTAATCACAAGAATCTAGTGCTTCTTGCAAACAAATGGGCTAGCTGAACCATTTCGTAGCCGCTCTCGCGTCCTTTCCTTGTGTTTCGCCTCCGTCATAATTGCTTCTTCTTGAAAACATGTGTGTATCTGCGTGCAGAACAGCAGAAGAAGTGCATCTAATCACAAGAATTCTAGTGCTTGCAAACAAATGGGCTAGCTGAACCATTTCGTAGCCGCTCTCGCGTCCCTTTACTTCTGCTTCGCCTCCTGTCATAATTGCTTCTTCTTGAAAACATGTGCGTATCTGCGTGCAGAACAGCAGAAGAAGTGCATTTAATCACAAGAATCTAGTGCTTCTTGCAAACAAATGGGCTAGCTGAACCATTTCGTAGCCGCTCTCGCGTCCCTTTCCTTGTGTTTCGCCTCCGTCATAATTGCTTCTTCTTGAAAACATGTGTGTATCTGCATGCAGAACAGCAGAAGAAGTGCATCTAATCACAAGAATTCTAGTGCTTGCAAACAAATGGGCTAGCTGAACCATTTCGTAGCCGCTCTCGCGTCCCTTTACTTCTGCTTCGCCTCCTGTCATAATTGCTTCTTCTTGAAAACATGTGTGTATCTGCGTGCAGAACAGCAGAAGAAGTGCATTTAATCACAAGAATCTAGTGCTTCTTGCAAACAAATGGGCTAGCTGAACCATTTCGTAGCCGCTCTCGCGTCCCTTTCCTTGTGTTTCGCCTCCGTCATAATTGCTTCTTCTTGAAAACATGTGTGTATCTGCATGCAGAACAGCAGAAGAAGTGCATCTAATCACAAGAATTCTAGTGCTTGCAAACAAATGGGCTAGCTGAACCATTTCCTAGCCGCTCTCGCGTCCTTTCCTTGTGTTTCGCCTCCGTCATAATTGCTTCTTCTTGAAAACATGTGTGTATCTGCGTGCAGAACAGCAGAAGAAGTGCATCTAATCACAAGAATTCTAGTGCTTGCAAACAAATGGGCTAGCTGAACCATTTCGTAGCCGCTCTCGCGTCCCTTTACTTCTGCTTCGCCTCCTGTCATAATTGCTTCTTCTTGAAAACATGTGTGTATCTGCGTGCAGAACAGCAGAAGAAGTGCATTTAATCACAAGAATCTAGTGCTTCTTGCAAACAAATGGGCTAGCTGAACCATTTCCTAGCCGCTCTCGCGTCCCTTTACATCTGCTTCGCCTCCTGTCATAATTGCTTCTTCTTGAAAACATGTGTGTATCTGCGTGCAGAACAGCAGAAGAAGTGCATTTAATCACAAGAATCTAGTGCTTCTTGCAAACAAATGGGCTAGCTGAACCATTTCCTAGCCGCTCTCGCGTCCCTTTCCTTGTGTTTCGCCTCCGTCATAATTGCTTCTTCTTGAAAACATGTGTGTATCTGCGTGCAGAACAGCAGAAGAAGTGCATTTAATCACAAGAATCTAGTGCTTCTTGCAAACAAATGGGCTAGCTGAACCATTTCGTAGCCGCTCTCGCGTCCCTTTCCTTGTGTTTCGCCTCCGTCATAATTGCTTCTTCTTGAAAACATGTGTGTATCTGCGTGCAGAACAGCAGAAGAAGTGCATCTAATCACAAGAATTCTAGTGCTTGCAAACAAATCGGCTAGCTGAACCATTTCGTAGCCACTCTCGCGTCCCTTTACTTCTGCTTCGCCTCCTGTCATAATTGCTTCTTCTTGAAAACATGTGTGTATCTGCATGCAGAACAGCAGAAGAAGTGCATTTAATCACAAGAATCTAGTGCTTCTTGCAAACAAATGGGCTAGCTGAACCATTTCGTAGCCGCTCTCGCGTCCCTTTCCTTGTGTTTCGCCTCCGTCATAATTGCTTCTTCTTGAAAACATGTGTGTATCTGCATGCAGAACAGCAGAAGAAGTGCATTTAATCACAAGAATCTAGTGCTTCTTCCAAACAAATGGGCTAGCTGAACCATTTCGTAGCCGCTCTCGCGTCCCTTTCCTTGTGTTTCGCCTCCGTCATAATTGCTTCTTCTTGAAAACATGTGTGTATCTGCGTGCAGAACAGCAGAAGAAGTGCATCTAATCACAAGAATTCTAGAGCTTGCAAACAAATGGGCTAGCTGAACCATTTCCTAGCCGCTCTCGCGTCCCTTTCCTTGTGTTTCGCCTCCGTCATAATTGCTTCTTCTTGAAAACATGTGTGCATCTGCGTGCAGAACAGCAGAAGAAGTGCATCTAATCACAAGAATTCTAGTGCTTGCAAACAAATGGGCTAGCTGAACCATTTCCTAGCCGCTCTCGCGTCCCTTTACTTCTGCTTCGCCTCCTGTCATAATTGCTTCTTCTTGAAAACATGTGTGTATCTGCATGCAGAACAGCAGAAGAAGTGCATTTAATCACAAGAATTCTAGTGGTTCTTGCAAACAAATGGGGTAACTGAACCATTTCGTAGCCGCTCTCGCGTCCCTCTACATGCGGTTCGCCTCCGTCATAATTGCTTCTTCTTGAAAACATGCGTGTATCTGCGTACAGAACAGCTGAAGAAGCGCACTGAATCACAAGAATTCTAGTGCTTGCAAACAAATGGGCTAGCTGAACCATTTCCTAGCCGCTCTCGCGTCCCTTTACTTCTGCTTCGCCTCCTGTCATAATTGCTTCTTGAAAACATGTGTGTATCTGCGTGCAGAACAGCAGAAGAAGTGCATTTAATCACAAGAATCTAGTGCTTCTTGCAAACAAATGGGCTAGCTGAACCATTTCGTAGCCGCTCTCGCGTCCCTTTCCTTGTGTTTCGCCTCCGTCATAATTGCTTCTTCTTGAAAACATGTGTGTATCTGCGTGCAGAACAGCAGAAGTGCATCTAATCACAAGAATTCTAGTGCTTGCAAACAAATGGGCTAGCTGAACCATTTCCTAGCCGCTCTCGCGTCCCTTTACTTCTGCTTCGCCTCCTGTCATAACTGCTTCTTCTTGAAAACATGTGTGTATCTGCATGCAGAACAGCAGAAGAAGTGCATTTAATCACAAGAATCTAGTGCTTCTTGCAAACAAATGGGGTAGCTGAACCATTTCGTAGCCGCTCTCGCGTCCCTTTACTCCTGGTTCGCCTCCGACATAATTGCTTCTTCTTGAAAACATGTGTGTATCTGCATGCAGAACAGCAGAAGAAGTGCATTTAATCACAAGAATCTAGTGCTTCTTGCAAACAAATGGGGTAGCTGAACCATTTCGTAGCCGCTCTCGCGTCCCTTTACTCCTGGTTCGCCTCCGACATAATTGCTTCTTCTTGAAAACATGTGTGTATCTGCGTGCAGAACAGCAGAAGAAGTGCATCTAATCACAAGAATTCTAGTGCTTGCAAACAAATGGGGTAGCTGAACCATTTCCTAGCCGCTCTCGCGTCCCTTTACTTCTGCTTCGCCTCCTGTCATAATTGCTTCTTCTTGAAAACATGTGTGTATCTGCATGCAGAACAGCAGAAGAAGTGCATTTAATCACAAGAATCTAGTGCTTCTTGCAAACAAATGGGCTAGCTGAACCATTTCGTAGCCGCTCTCGCGTCCCTTTCCTTGTGTTTCGCCTCCGTCATAATTGCTTCTTCTTGAAAACATGTGTGTATCTGCGTGCAGAACAGCAGAAGAAGTGCATCTAATCACAAGAATTCTAGTGCTTGCAAACAAATGGGGTAGCTGAACCATTTCCTAGCCGCTCTCGCGTCCCTTTACTTCTGCTTCGCCTCCTGTCATTATTGCTTCTTCTTGAAAACATGTGTCTATCTGCATGCATTACAGCAGAAGAAGTGCATTTAATCACAAGAATCTAGTGCTTCTTGCAAACAAATGGGCTAGCTGAACCATTTCGTAGCCGCTCTCGCGTCCCTTTCCTTGTGTTTCGCCTCCGTCATAATTGCTTCTTCTTGAAAACATGTATGTATCTGCGTGCAGAACAGCAGAAGAAGTGCATTTAATCACAAGAATCTAGTGCTTCTTGCAAACAAATGGGCTAGCTGAACCATTTCGTAGCCGCTCTCGCGTCCCTTTCCTTGTGTTTCGCCTCCGTCATAATTGCTTCTTCTTGAAAACATGTGTGTATCTGCGTGCAGAACAGCAGAAGAAGTGCATCTAATCACAAGAATTCTAGTGCTTGCAAACAAATGGGGTAGCTGAACCATTTCCTAGCCGCTCTCGCGTCCCTTTACTTCTGCTTCGCCTCCTGTCATTATTGCTTCTTCTTGAAAACATGTGTCTATCTGCATGCATTACAGCAGAAGAAGTGCATTTAATCACAAGAATCTAGTGCTTCTTGCAAACAAATGGGCTAGCTGAACCATTTCGTAGCCGCTCTCGCGTCCCTTTCCTTGTGTTTCGCCTCCGTCATAATTGCTTCTTCTTGAAAACATGTGTGTATCTGCGTGCAGAACAGCAGAAGAAGTGCATTTAATCACAAGAATCTAGTGCTTCTTGCAAACAAATGGGCTAGCTGAACCATTTCGTAGCCGCTCTCGCGTCCTTTCCTTGTGTTTCGCCTCCGTCATAATTGCTTCTTCTTGAAAACATGTGTGTATCTGCGTGCAGAACAGCAGAAGAAGTGCATCTAATCACAAGAATTCTAGTGCTTGCAAACAAATGGGCTAGCTGAACCATTTCGTAGCCGCTCTCGCGTCCCTTTACTTCTGCTTCGCCTCCTGTCATAATTGCTTCTTCTTGAAAACATGTGTGTATCTGCGTGCAGAACAGCAGAAGAAGTGCATTTAATCACAAGAATCTAGTGCTTCTTGCAAACAAATGGGCTAGCTGAACCATTTCCTAGCCGCTCTCGCGTCCCTTTACTTCTGCTTCGCCTCCTGTCATAATTGCTTCTTCTTGAAAACATGTGCGTATCTGCGTGCAGAACAGCAGAAGAAGTGCATTTAATCACAAGAATCTAGTGCTTCTTGCAAACAAATGGGCTAGCTGAACCATTTCCTAGCCGCTCTCGCGTCCCTTTCCTTGTGTTTCGCCTCCGTCATAATTGCTTCTTCTTGAAAACATGTGTGTATCTGCGTGCAGAACAGCAGAAGAAGTGCATTTAATCACAAGAATCTAGTGCTTCTTGCAAACAAATGGGCTAGCTGAACCATTTCGTAGCCGCTCTCGCGTCCCTTTCCTTGTGTTTCGCCTCCGTCGTAATTGCTTCTTCTTGAAAACATGTGTGTATCTGCGTGCAGAACAGCAGAAGAAGTGCATCTAATCACAAGAATTCTAGTGCTTGCAAACAAATGAGCTAGCTGAACCATTTCGTAGCCGCTCTCGCGTCCCTTTACTTCTGCTTCGCCTCCTGTCATAATTGCTTCTTCTTGAAAACATGTGTGTATCTGCATGCAGAACAGCAGAAGAAGTGCATTTAATCACAAGAATCTAGTGCTTCTTGCAAACAAATGGGCTAGCTGAACCATTTCGTAGCCGCTCTCGCGTCCCTTTCCTTGTGTTTCGCCTCCGTCATAATTGCTTCTTCTTGAAAACATGTGTGTATCTGCATGCAGAACAGCAGAAGAAGTGCATCTAATCACAAGAATTCTAGTGCTTGCAAACAAATGGGCTAGCTGAACCATTTCCTAGCCGCTCTCGCGTCCCTTTACTTCTGCTTCGCCTCCTGTCATAATTGCTTCGTCTTGAAAACATGTGTGTATCTGCATGCAGAACAGCAGAAGAAGTGCATTTAATCACAAGAATCTAGTGCTTCTTGCAAACAAATGGGCTAGCTGAACCATTTCGTAGCCGCTCTCGCGTCCCTTTCCTTGTGTTTCGCCTCCGTCATAATTGCTTCTTCTTGAAAACATGCGTGTATCTGCATGCAGAACAGCAGAAGAAGCGCACTGAATCACAAGAATTCTAGTGCTTGCAAACAAATGGGCTACCTGAACCATTTCCTAGCCGCTCTCGCGTCCCTTTACTTCTGCTTCGGCTCCTGTCATAATTGCTTCTTCTTGAAAACATGTGTGTATCTGCGTGCAGAACAGCAGAAGAAGTGCATTTAATCACAAGAATCTAGTGCTTCTTGCAAACAAATGGGCTAGCTGAACCATTTCGTAGCCGCTCTCGCGTCCCTTTCCTTGTGTTTCGCCTCCGTCATAATTTCTTCTTCTTGAAAACATGTGTGTATCTGCGTGCAGAACAGCAGAAGAAGTGCATCTAATCACAAGAATTCTAGTGCTTGCAAACAAATGGGCTAGCTGAACCATTTCCTAGCCGCTCTCGCGTCCCTTTACTTCTGGTTCGCCTCCTGTCATAATTGCTTCTTCTTGAAAACATGTGTGTATCTGCATGCAGAACAGCAGAAGAAGTGCATTTAATCACAAGAATTCTAGTGCTTCTTGCAAACAAATGGGGTAACTGAACCATTTCGTAGCCGCTCTCGCGTCCCTCTACATGCGGTTCGCCTCCGTCATAATTGCTTCTTCTTGAAAACATGCGTGTATCTGCGTACAGAACAGCTGAAGAAACGCACTGAATCACAAGAATTCTAGTGCTTGCAAACAAATGGGGCAGCTGAACCATTTCCTAGCCGCTCTCGCGTCCCGTTACTTCTGCTTCGCCTCCTGTCATAATTGCTTCTTCTTGAAAACATGTGTGTATCTGCATGCAGAACAGCAGAAGAAGTGCATTTAATCACAAGAATCTAGTGCTTCTTGCAAACAAATCGGATAGCTGAACCATTTCGTAGCCGCTCTCGCGTCCCTTTACTCCTGGTTAGCCTCCGACATAATTGCTTCTTCTTGAAAACATGTGTGTATCTGCATGCAGAACAGCAGAAGAAGTGCATTTAATCACAAGAATCTAGTGCTTCTTGCAAACAAATGGGGCAGCTGAACCATTTCGTAGCCGCTCTCGCGTCCCTTTACTCCTGGTTCGCCTCCGACATAATTGCTTCTTCTTGAAAACATGTGTGTATCTGCGTGCAGAACAGCAGAAGAAGTGCATCTAATCACAAGAATTCTAGTGCTTGCAAACAAATGGGGTAGCTGAACCATTTCCTAGCCGCTCTCGCGTCCCTTTACTTCTGCTTCGCCTCCTGTCATAATTGCTTCTTCTTGAAAACATGTGTGTATCTGCATGCAGAACAGCAGAAGAAGTGCATTTAATCACAAGAATCTAGTGCTTCTTGCAAACAAATGGGCTAGCTGAACCATTTCCTAGCCGCTCTCGCGTCCCTTTCCTTGTGTTTCGTCTCCGTCATAATTGCTTCTTCTTGAAAACATGGGTGTATATCTGCGTGCAGAGTAGCTGAAGAAGTGTATTTAATCACAAGAATTCTAGTACTTCTTGCAAACAAATGGGGTAACTGAACCATTTCGTAGCTGTGCTCGCGTTCCTTTACTTGCGGTTCGCCTTCATCATAATTGCTTCTTCTTGAAAACATGCGTGTATCTGCGTACAGAACAGCTGAAGAAGTGCACTTAATCACAAGAATTCTTGTGCTTCTTGCAAACAAATGGGGTAACTGAACCATTTCGTAGCCGCTCCCGCGCCCTTTACTTCTGGTTCGCCTCCGTCATAATTGCTTCTACTTGAAAACATGCGTGTGTCTGCGTGCAGAAGAGCTGAAGAAGTGCATTTAATCACAAGAATTGTAGTGCTTCTTGCAAACAAATGGAGTAGCTGAACCATTTCGTAGCCGCTCTCGCGTCCCTTTACTTGTGGTTCGCCTCCGTCATAATTGCTTCTTCTTGAAAACATGTGTGTATCTGCGTGCAGAACAGCTGAAGAAGTGCATTTAATCACAATAATTCTAGTGCTTCTTGCAAACAAATGGGGTAGCTGAACCATTTCGTAGCCGCTCTCGCGTCCCTTTACTTCTGGTTCGCCTCCGTCATAATTGCTTCTTCTTGAAAACATGTGTGTATCTGCGTGCAGAACAGCAGAAGCAGTGCATCTAATCACAAGAATTCAAGATCTTCTTGCAAACAAATGGGGTAGCTGAACCATTTCGTAGCCGCTCTCGCGTCCCTTTACTTGTGGCTCGCCTCCTTCATAACTGCTTCTTCTTGAAAACATGTGTGTATCTGCGTGCAGAACAGCAGAAGAAGTGCATCTAATCACAAGAATCCTAGTGCTTCTTGCAAACAAATGGGGTAGCTGAACCATTTCGTAGCCGCTCTCGCGTCCTTTTACTTCTGGTTCGCCTCCGTCATAATTGCTTCTTCTTGAAAACGTGTGTATCTGCATACAGAACAGCAGAAGAAGTGCATTTAATCACAAGAATTCTAGTGCCCCTTGCAAACAAATGGGGTAGCTGAACCATTTCGTAGCCGCTCTTGCGTCCCGTTACTTCTGGTTCGCCTCCTGCCATAATTGCTTCTTCTTGAAAACATGTGTGTATCTGCGTGCAGAACAGCAGAAGAAGTGCATCTAATCACAAGAATTCTAGTGCTCCTTGCAAACAAATGGGGTAGCTGAACCATTTCCTAGCCGCTCTCGCGTCCCCTTTACTTCTGGTTCGCCTCCGTCATAAGTGCTTCTTCTTGAAAACATGCGTGTATCTGCGTGCAGAACAGCTGAAGAAGTGCATTTAATCACCATAATTCTAGTGCTTCTTGCAAACAAATGGGGTAGCTGAACCATTTCCTAGCCGCTCTCGCGTCCCTTTACTTGTGGTTCGACTCCATCATAATTGCTTCTTGAAAAACATGCGTGTATCTGCGTGCAGAACAGCCGAAGAAGTGCATTTAAGCACGAGAGTACAAGTGCTTGTTGCAAACAAATCGGGTAGCTGAACCACTTCGTAGCCGCTCTCTGATCTCTTCACTTGTGGTTCGCCTCCGTCATAATTATTTCTTCTTGAAAACATGCGTGTATCTGCGTGCAGAACAGCTGAAGCAGTGCATTTAATCACAAGAATTGTAGTGCGTCTTGCAAACATATGGGGTAGCTGAACCATTTCGTAGCCGCTCTCGCGTCCTTTTACTTCTGGTTCGCCTCCGTCATAATTGCTTCTTCTTGAAAACGTGTGTATCTGCATACAGAACAGCAGAAGAAGTGCATTTAATCACAAGAATTCTAGTGCCCCTTGCAAACAAATGGGGTAGCTGAACCATTTCGTAGCCGCTCTCGCGTCCCGTTACTTCTGGTTCGCCTCCTGCCATAATTGCTTCTTCTTGAAAACATGTGTGTATCTGCGTGCAGAACAGCAGAAGAAGTGCATCTAATCACAAGAATTCTAGTGCTCCTTGCAAACAAATGGGGTAGCTGAACCATTTCCTAGCCGCTCTCGCGTCCCTTTACTTCTGGTTCGCCTCCGTCATAAGTGCTTCTTCTTGAAAACATGCGTGTATCTGCGTGCAGAACAGCTGAAGAAGTGCATTTAATCACCATAATTCTAGTGCTTCTTGCAAACAAATGGGGTAGCTGAACCATTTCCTAGCCGCTCTCGCGTCCCTTTACTTGTGGTTCGACTCCATCATAATTGCTTCTTGAAAAACATGCGTGTATCTGCGTGCAGAACAGCCGAAGAAGTGCATTTAAGCACGAGAGTACAAGTGCTTGTTGCAAACAAATCGGGTAGCTGAACCACTTCGTAGCCGCTCTCTGATCTCTTCACTTGTGGTTCGCCTCCGTCATAATTATTTCTTCTTGAAAACATGCGTGTATCTGCGTGCAGAACAGCTGAAGCAGTGCATTTAATCACAAGAATTGTAGTGCGTCTTGCAAACATATGGGGTAACTGAACCATTTCGTAGCAACTCTCGCGTCCATTTAGTTGTGGTTCGCCTCCGTCGTAACTGCTTCTTCTTGAAAACATGCGTGTATCTGCGTGCAGAACAGCTGAAGAAGTTCATTCAATCACAAGAATCTAGTGCTTCTTGTAATCTATCAAACAAATGGGGTAACTGAACCATTTCGAAGCCCCTTTTCCGTCCCTTTACTTGTGGTTCGCCTCCGTCATAAGTGCTTCTTCTTGAAAACATGCGTGTATCTGCGTGCAGAACAGCTGAAGAAGTGCATTTAACCACAATAATTCGCGTCCTTCGTGAAAATTAATGGGGAAAATTGAACCATTTCGCAGCTTTCACTGTACTTCTGCGCTCCGCCATTTTTTTACTTATGGTTAAAGTTGCCGCATTTTTGCCAGAGGGGGTGGATGGTGAAAGGGCTCGCCGTTGTCGGCCTCACAGAGATGGGCAATGTCACGACTGACGCCCTGGGAGACTGTGCGTCCTGGGCCGACTCCTAAGGGAACTGTGCCGACATATATGTCTGAAAGCCCTTGAGGAAAACCAAGGAAAACCCTCAGTTCGCCTCCGTCGTAACTGCTTCTTCTTGAAAACATGCGTGTATCTGCGTGCAGAACAGCTGAAGAAGTTCATTCAATCACAAGAATCTAGTGCTTCTTGTAATCTATCAAACAAATGGGGTAACTGAACCATTTCGAAGCCCCTTTTCCGTCCCTTTACTTGTGGTTCGCCTCCGTCATAAGTGCTTCTTCTTGAAAACATGCGTGTATCTGCGTGCAGAACAGCTGAAGAAGTGCATTTAACCACAATAATTCGCGTCCTTCGTGAAAATTAATGGGGAAAATTGAACCATTTCGCAGCTTTCACTGTACTTCTGCGCTCCGCCATTTTTTTACTTATGGTTAAAGTTGCCGCATTTTTGCCAGAGGGGGTGGATGGTGAAAGGGCTCGCCGTTGTCGGCCTCACAGAGATGGGCAATGTCACGACTGACGCCCTGGGAGACTGTGCGTCCTGGGCCGACTCCTAAGGGAACTGTGCCGACATATATGTCTGAAAGCCCTTGAGGAAAACCAAGGAAAACCCTCAGACAGCACATCCGGCACCGGCCAGAGCCGTATCATACTTCGCGTATCCTTTTTCTCCTATCATTTTGTTTAGCCTCTCAACGCAACTTTTTTCGGCTTTTAGTACCCATTCGTATCTTAAGAGGGCATACCAGCTCTCCGTCCCAATGTATTTCCTATGGAGCATATTTTGTGCTTTTTCTCGGTAACCACCGCGCAGATTTTAACGCGGGTGGTATCACTATAACGAGGAAGACGAGATGGATCCGATAACGTTGATGCATTTCTGATTCATGTCGTATGTATTTTACGGCGACGTCAGGAATGTGAAAAAATACAATTTTTCTCTTTCCTCATTGAACAGGTTTTTGTTAAACGTCTATAGCCATTTCGAAAAAAACTTCCCAGTTATTTTCTCTCGAAATATTTTAGGAATCGATAGACACCAAATTTATATGTCTACCACTTTTCGTTTGTATAAAAGAGCATGAAACATGAGTACACATGCACAACGACTGAAAGCCCTGTGAAAGACGTCATTCTGTGTCAGTATCTGGTGACGCAAAGGGAAAACCGCGCGGACGGTATCCTTCCGCAGAGCAAGCGGTGCGCATGCGCAGCAATGCTGGCTCGTATGGGTGGCGTGGGGTGTGGATGACATGCTGGTTCCTGCATCCTCTTTCTCTCTCTCTCTTCCTATTACTTTCATGGCCTTAGGGCATGGCCTTGGAGGCCAGTACAAAAGGTTGCTTAGCTGCTCGTAAAGGGATTATCCTCTAAGCCTGCATAGTTGTGGCCTGTGTAGTGTAAAGAGAAAGCACACGGAGACCAACAACCCTCTTCGTTTCTCTCTCTGCGCACGGAGCGCGTAGAGAAGAGTAATATAGGCTCCGTGCACTAGTTAGGTGGCGCTTCGAAAAGTTTCTAGTGTCGCCCCCTGGTGCGGCGCATGTGAAAAGCTGGAGTGAGATAAGTGAGAGAACGTGCGGGACGAAGCGAAGACGGCGAAGACTCTCGTTGTAGGCTGTAGTTAGCCGTTTCTTTCGTTCCGTTCCTGCGTATTGTGTGCGACGGATACGTGCTACACGGTCTGCGATGGCGGAGTTACGTATACGGTGCGGTTTTAAGCCTATCTCAGGGGGCGAAGCGTATTTCAGAGGCAGTAACCAAGATAAAGGCAGACTTCTGTACGAGTCCGACCATGTCTCGAACGTGGAAGAGGTTGTCTCCGGGTAAAATACGACTGTTTCAGGGAAGTGTGTCGCACAAACCAGCAAGACAGTCTACAACGTCACCGTAAATGTATGTTTGCTTTATGGATCTTAGTTTCCTTGCTGTACTGTGATCTGTTGGTACTATTGCATAACGCGCGTGCCCGATACAGAAAACATACTTCTTGTTTCCATTTTTACGTTACTGTTTCACTTCTTCAGATAGATTCAGCTACACAGACTATCGCAAGTGCAAAATGCCCATGTAAAGCAGGAGTCATCGGGAAGTGCAAACACGCCGCTGCACTTGTGGCGTTCGTTAACTGCTGCACATTCCACTCAAGCACTTCAATGCCTCAGCAGTGGGGACGGCCTCCAACTTCGACGCTTGATAAAAAGCGCAGATTAAGTGAATTGTATCCAGGTAAGTACGTTCGTGTTCGTATGAGCTATTTTAGTACAGCATATCTACCTACTGAAGCCCACCATGGTGCATGAGGTATTGATTGCTTTTCTGCAACATGGTCCAACATTTTAGGGGAGCAGAGTGCTGCAACTTCATCACGTGCAGTAAGTGTTCCTGCACACACACCGCCGACATACATCTTGCAGCACTTCCCTGGAATAGAGAGCCCCTGGATGGACGTGATAAGAAAAAAAGTGTGACAGCTGTAGAAAAAGACTGTAGAGCAGTCCTAATGAGCATAGTGGACAAGGCTGTGTATAACGCAGAGCAGAGCAGTTTGGTGGACATCCTTACAGCTGCAAATACTAACAGAACAAATCATTACACAAACATGGAAGCTCGAAACAAGCTCAGTGACCCACAGCGGTCTTTCTATGTGTCTCATGTGACACTTACTGAAACAGATATACTTGAATTGGCATTTGAGACAAGAGATCAGTCAATGAATCCAAGGTGTGTTCCACAAGGTTTTCCTGCATAGGTTTATTATACTTCTCTATTTTGAAATATACCTTAGATGTTATTAATATTCTAGACCCCATTATTAGGTGCTGTGCTATCTTGCTAAGAAATGTCTTAATTTTTTTACAGGTGGTACACAGCAAGGAAACTGAGAATCTCAAGTTCGACAGCGCACAGAGTTTGGACAAGGCGCTCCAATCATGACTCACTGGCAGTCTCTCTACTGGCATCAAAAAACTTAAGGACAGCTGCCATCACATACGGTTGGTTCGTACTGGATGGCTACCAATATATATTTGCTAATTGCTCTTGTTGTCCCATTCAGGCATTAGAACTGAACGTGAGGCTCGTGAGGCGTTCTGTATAAAGCACCGCGTCCATGTTGTACAGGTATAGCACTTTTACAGTAGAATGCATTAGAACAATATCATCACACTTCCACCATTTCAGATTGGAACGGTTGTGCATCCAGCAGAAAACTGGCTCTCCTGTAGTCCCGACGGCATCCTTAAGATCGGAACAGCTCTTCACCTTCTGGAGATAAAGTGCCCCTTTTCTCGGAGAAACGACCAGATAGTTGATTACGAAAAAGAAATTTCATTTGTTAATTTTTTGGCATTCACACAAGATGGAGTACTATCTCTGAAAAAGTCACATGCGTACTGCACACAGGTGCAGGTACAGATGTATGTACTAAACTGTAGAACCTGTTTCTTTTTTATTTATTCAAAGCATCAGAATGTGACAGTGCTGTTAAACCGTGATGACAGTATGCTGTCAATGCTCATTCCTAAGTTGGGGGACTTCTACTTTACTACTTATCTCCCTGCCCTATGTGAAAGCAATGTTTGACCATGGTAATCCTTGTGTTGCCTTTGTCAGGCACTATTTATGTGAAATAAATATGCCAAGAGCCATGCAAATGTGTACTCAATTATACTTGTAGTTTTACTGGACTTGACATACAAACACTGACAAAACATTTTGATGACAAACTGCGTAATAAAGACAGTGTGATAAAGACAGCAATGCAAGTTGGGATTGTTTCACAGAATGTACTTCACAGCTAGTTATTGTGTGGAAATATCGGTCTTTTGCTCGCTGCCAGAAGCACGGATTATTGCAGGCTGTAAATTGGCCAGGATACAGCACATCCTGAATATTGCAGACAGCTTTGGCACAAGTGATACTGGTACACGATGGTTAAGAATATTATAAATTTTGATACGTTGGATCATTCTCTCCACGTGAATTCGAACCTGTGCAATGTTGTAACAGTCTGTCATCTCAGCTTCTGTGAACTGCTTGCCAGAGTAAAATGGGGGCATAATTAACAATGCATTTTTCTCTCCCACAACCGTCCTTATTGGTGGAAAACCTTTGTCAGCCAGGATTTGATCACCTGGACTAATGTGTTCTAAAAATCCAGAGTCGACAGTTACAGAGGAATCAGTTGTGCGCCCTCCATAACCTCCAGAAACAAAACAAATAGCTCCGTTTGGTGCAATTGCCACAAGAAACTTCACTGTATGACAGCCCTTGTAGTTCGAAAAAAATGCACGCTGTCTCTCTGGGGTATCTGGGGTTTCCATTCGGATTTCTGTGCAATCTATGATGAACTTGCACTTAGGATAGTGCTCAGAAAAACATTTTGGCATAGAGAGTCTTATGGCCTCCACTGACGGGACAAATATCCAATCTGCTGTAGCATTTGAAAGTACATCCAAAATCGAGTGGAAGATACGGGGTGCTGCTGTCCTGTGAACACCAAAAAAGGCTGCCTATTGATGAAAACGATACACCTAGCTTGAGCTTCATCAAGAAAATTAAGAGTTTGTTAGGCAGTGTAACATCCACTACACGAACTCTCGGGTGTGTTATGAGACTCAACAGTAGTGCAAAGACGTTGATGGTAACACCGCAGAGGTCTGTTATAATTTCTGGAGTCCCACAAATGCTCTCGTAGCCCTGAAACATAGAACACCTCTCACTACTGCCAGTACCAATGGACCTCGTAGTTGGTGCTTGGGACGGGTCTCCTAAATTCTCTGTCACTGATGTGTTTGTGCCAACAGTTGTCAAACAAGCATGAGTCACTTGAGCACTTGCGCCTTCTCTGGTCACGCTTGAAAGGAACACCAGAAGGCCCCCTGTTAGCTCGAGCTCTGAGTCCTCCGTTTGTGTCCCCTGGAAAATGCATCACAAGAATAGTCGCTAAAGCTGTAGGCTTTGCCAGACATGCTTTATCATTGCAAAGAGGACATACAGAGCTAATTGTAATCTCGATAGCTTTCTGAGTGTCAATAAATACTATTGTACTCTTCTGTACTGTTGTACTGCGTAATAATAAGTGGATACCATTGTTTTTGACGTGCTGGCATCTGCTGTCGTACTGTCGTCTTCATGTAGCTCAGACGTATCCTCAGTTTCTTCATTATCGACTGATGACCCTGTATCCTCCAACGTATGAACACGCTGTCTTTTTGTTAGCCTGGGACAAAATACGAAAGTTGAACACTTTTACTCATGCCTTTAAAGGATTGTGGGGTGAATGAAACATTTCAAAATACCTTTCATAACGATGCAGATTTTGTGTGGGAGTTTCCCGTTTCCTGTAAGCCTGCGGAAACAGCGTAGGCACGTACGCAGGGTGATTTTGCACGTCCCTCCTCTCCCCACCGACGAAGTGGTCGCTGCGCTGCACACACGGTCGTCTTTTGGAGGTACCCAAGGGCTCCCGTCTTCGCTATAAAACCGAAACCGCGTTCAATTGTAAAGCAGCAATGAAAAGTAGCTACGAAACTATATAAACCACATATGGAACTTACTTCTGACGCCGAATAGCCTGAATCCAGCGGAGCTTCCTTTCTTTCTCGTACGGACGTGAAGGCAGCCGATAAAAATGGAGGTCTGGACGCGTCCCCTTATTGTTTGAGCAACCAACAATGCAGCAGTAAACACCGCGAGGCGTTCGTGAACTGCTACATTCAGCCATCCAAAATCGCGACGATAGAAGACCTCTACGTAGAAAACTACTTAGCTCCGTCTCTATCGTGCTATCGGGCGACCCGCTCAACCTTACTCCAGAGACGCCGCTTTTTACCGCATGGGGCGCTGTCATCCGCCAGAAGCTCCCGTTTACGCAATGGTCCAGGGAAAATGGCGGGCGCTTAAAGGTCAGCTACGCCGATTTCCCGATGTGTTGAAACGGTTGTGATATTCAGAACGAGCACATCCAACTGCCCCCGAAACGCACCTTCGTTTCTCAATTTTGTCTTCCTATTACGAATATTAATTCATCAAAGAAACCAAAACAAGCCATGGGCGCAGCCATTTTTGTGACGTAGATGGGATAAACCTGCTCCATCTACGTAGATAGAGAATCGTGCGTCTGATTGGATGAAAGCTGAGGCTTTCTCTGACTTCCCTGGCGTCTTCTCCCGTTTGCGAGGAAATCCAGTTATGGCCGCCGGCTACGATGAGCGTTTCGTCCCATGTAATCCCGAGAACTATTGAACGATGGAAACAACAACCGCGAACTCACCTCAACATCATTTTCGGCGTGAAATTGTGATTATGTGCTCGAGAACTTCTCAGTTCAACCGTTCAGCTGCCATTCACGTCAACCCGTTTGCTGCTTTTACTACAAGTGCAGGAATGGGAGCGATTGAGCAACAACGTGAGACTTGGTGATCGTTTGAGCATATACCTTCAGAGGACTGGTCTTCAAAGAAAAAAGGCCGTATTTTTGCCCATGCACATCGTGCGGTTGCCAGGCTTGTTACACGAGATACATATATTGTGCAGCATCATAGCGCGACTGCAATGAACGACGTAGGAATGTATCGTGACCACTCGAACTGCATTCGTTGAACCATTCGTCGGTTGTATGAAAGCGCTTATTAGAGTTGCCCTGCACAAAAAATGTTGGATGTAGTTTTGTAGTGTGTTGTTTATCTCGTAGAGCGCATCGCGGCATGTAGGTCGAAAGCCCTTATACGTATGTTTTGCATGTTTACTTCAGTGTGCACACAGGCCATATTTCATTCATAATAGTTTAGCAAATAAACACGTACGGGTCGATCTCATATTGCTTTTGAGTTAGGCATAGTGTCTTCAGATCAGGGTATGTGTATCCTGTTTGCTGGGCCCAACAGATGTTATTAAGGGTAGTGCAACATTTCCCACTTCTTGAACCATGCTAACATTGCCAGAATAAGGAACATTACACTGTGCTGTGTATTCCACACCCAGTTGTCTCGTGACGTAAACCCCTAATTATTATATTGGGTACTCCACATGTTCAACCAGTCAGCACTTCCCATATCCTATTTTTTTTAAACATGTGCTTAAAATTGCACAACTGCCACTCAAGTAACTTTGCCACCAAATTAGACAGTGACAAAAGGTATATGTACTTTATCACAAATTTAATAACCTAGGTGGAAATGGTTGATGGTGTCCTCTGCCTTCATAGCAAAATACACAATACTCCAAATGTTTTCCTTGTCCACAAATGCCCTGTCAAAGCTGAAAGACTCTTATCAAAATGGGGAAGCGGGCTTGCTTGTCCAGAGAAACAAATATGAAACAGCAGTGCTCAACGTAAATAACTGCATGCTCAGCAACTAAGGCTGGTGATGCCATAGTATCTATCTATGACCTATATGGACCTTCACCACTAGTTTGGTCTAGGTTTCACATGTGGCTTCTAGTGAAATTCGAAGCTGCTCTGTAGAGCTGACAGGAGACTTGCAGAGAAGAGAATTTTTTATTTATATTTTCCAAATAACATGTAAAAAACAATGTGCTGTACCAACTGTATTCAAAGAAATACAAATATACTTTGTTTTAGCTATGTGCATATCAGCAGGTTACAGGTGACCGATGACAAACAATGGGCGTCAAGGGTGAGAACACAAGAACACTACCACTGCAGGCACTGTCCTGAAATTCTAAGTCACCATTTGTCAGAAAGCAATGACCACGCACAGCCTAAGGATCATATTGAGCTCCTTCCATTATTCTTTTTATTGACAGCATGTTGGCTGCCGTCCAGTCCATGAAAGTGACCCTTATCGTTGAAAGAACGGTTCAACAGCAAGCGAGCTGATGATAGTGTCCATGATGGCGAGACCTGAAGAGGAGATACAAGAAGGGACAAACACGCTATGTTGAGGCATTGTGTATGTCCCTTCCTATCCCTCGTCTCAGGGTTTTTCGCTATGGACCTTCATGATGTTTCCTTCGGCAAACTTTACATATTTTTATGTAGAATTGTGAAGGTACAGCCAGGCGCTGTTAGCAAATCACACAGTACTTTTCTTGAATCAAGAATCCATAGAAGGTACACAGTCATCTTCAGCATTGCACACATCTATGGGACATGTTAATTACTTTGGAATGTCACAGACATGTCATGGAGGCCGGCACATGATTAGTGGCGCTGAACAGACAACTATTTGTCATAGTTTAGGCATAAAAAGCAGTTTTGTCACCTGCATGTTGAGACAGATGTATCTCTACATACTTTGCCATGACACAAATATATGAAGCAACAAATGTACCCTCTACTTTATAATGGTTATTAGTCAACACTGCCAAGAATGTGGGAACACAGTCTTGTACCACCTACACTCTTCAAAATGACCTTCACACACGACACACTGTAGGTCAACGAGACTCCAGAATGATGTCCTCTCCCTCCCCATTAGCTGAAAACATTTTTCTACAACCTTGCATAAGGGGAAGTTAGTACAAGAAACGCACACATTCCTTTTTTGAGCAAATCAGTATTCAGAGCGTTACCATACTGTACTGTGATAGGCCTGCGGTGCATTACGTGGTACAGCACATACTGTAAAAAATTTCACCGTAGAACATGTCCCCCATTCTAATGATAGTCTTCTCTAGTTTTACAAACTGCCATTTCCAATAGTGCTTTATGGTATGACACAGTATTTTTAAATCTTTACTGTAGTTTACTGGTTATAGCAGCAAAAAGACACCACTGTTTCCGATCACAGGACGCAAGCCATAAGTGCTATACGGAAACAATACATGCTGCTCTCTAGCAGTTGTTCATGTTTGGACATGGTATGGTGCATGCAGGGTAAATTCCATGGTTAAAATATTCAAACGTGAACAACTGTTAGATTACATGATGTAGAATGCTCTATAGTACAGTAAAACCTCCAAAGTCGGACACCCCCCTACCTCGGACAACTCCCCATGATTTCATTGCACGGGCAGGCTCCCATTGAAACTACATGGGGACGAAATTTTCTATGTTGGACACCACCCTATCTTGGAAGTAGGATAGGGTTTTCACTGCAAAGTCGGACAAAACCCTGGCCACATTACCTCAATATCGGCCCATCTTTGCACCAAAAAGACCCAAAATGAGCCAGTGGCCTTGACTTTTGCCCCTTTTTTCCCCTCTACTGCTCTCGGCATTTTGTTGCTTTAGTTTTTAGAGTCCAAAAACAAGTTCTGTCAGACTACATTGCAATTCTTTATGTGAGCACTTGTCTTCAGTTTGTCTAGAGTCTTTGAACGAGCACTGCACCAAAGCTATGAGAAGTGGGCTGACGCTTCAGAGACAAGTCCTTGCTGCTCGAAAAGCTCCAGAGGTAATGCCATTGAGTAGAATCTGAACGGAATTGAATATACTAAAATCAGTAATAATTATCAGTGAAGAGTGGGTAGAGGTACCACTACCAGGCACCACCACCAGGTACCACTAAGGACCTTAAATTGAAGAAGGGGGACATTTCTCACAGCTGTGATCTCTTCCATTTTTTGTTGCCGTCATATTCTGTAACTCTGACACCTCTATAAGTAGGAGACGCTTCGGCTGCACTGTGGGTGTCCAACATAGGAAGGTTTCACTTGTATTTATGTTCCGTGTCATGTGACCACAAACAATATATGCTTTTGCTCATGCTGCACAGCACAGGCGGATTGAGCTGCATTTGAGGATAATAACATGAAACCCGAGGCGCGGAGGAAAAGGCATGACTTTACGGTCTCTGTGTCAGTTGTTTCATGTTGTAATTGCGTACCACCTGGCCTGTACTTGAGAATAGGTTTGATGCATTGTACACACACCATAGACATGCAGTATGTGGTGTGTTGTGATAGTAATGCCACTGCCAATTGAAGAATAATGCTCCAGGTGGATTGTTTCGGTACAATCTTGAACTATGCATACCAAGGGGTAGGGCATCTGCGTGACAGGTTTACCTGGAAGTAAGAATGTAAATGTTAGCTGAAGTCATTGAATAATTAACATTATCAATATACTGCTGCAGATGATACAAGCAATAGCAGGAATGTCTCTGTACTCACAATATTAGTACAGCAGCTACAGAAAGGCATAAAACAAGTTTTTGTATACATGATACCACTTGAATGCAACACAAGCTTCTGCTGCACTGCCAGACCACCACGGCGGACAGATTTACCTTACTTCACCTGAGAAAAAGTATGTACCGTTGCACACATGATGCTGTTTGAATGTCTAGAAAAACATAATTTATGACATTTAGGTTGCTCTAAGCTAGCGAGCAACAGCAAGGGTGTACGAACACAAGAAATCGAGCACAAGTGATGAAATACACTTGATTAATCAGAAAATGAAATGTCTCAGTACCATGTGTCACTGTTCCTTCGACAAAAACAGATGAACTTTGAAGGGGCGTCTGGTTGGCACTGGTGACAGCCTTCAGCTTGAAACCCAGACGGTGATAGTTGAGACGTGGAGTGCAAGCTTTTCGGTGGTGCCAGAACGCCTGTGAAATCATTTAACAAATAAGGCAATTCCAAATCTGTACTGAGAATACACCCGCTGGGGCGTAATCTCTAAAGGATGAAGCAGTAACTGACAGATAGCGTATCTTTCTCTTCTACATGATGCAATTTGCACCGCATGACTGACTTAGCATTACGCGTCTTACCTTTATCGGCTGCCTAGTCCTGCCCCTGCAATCTCCTGCTGCAGATAAGGTTAGCACAGCATCCCGGACGAGACATCTTCGGCTTCTTGTGAAACAAGTTGCGCATTGCTTCCGTAACATTTGTATGAGCCAGATAAACAGATCAAACCGCTGCTTTCGAAGGTGGCACCCAGTCGGAGTTGTAACCGATTGTTGCAGTCAATAGATTTCTCTTTCGCCTTTCGGAAAATTGTGGTTTGAAACATTGGAACTGCATGCTGAAGTGTTCTTGCAGACGGGAGCAAAACGCTCACGCATTCTCGGCACACGAACACGAACCACACCAGGAAGTCTGTACTGGCCTAGCAAATGCTTTGCAGTCGAAGGAAGCAAAACTCACGTTCCTCGTGGGTTTAGTGAAGTCCAGAAATATACTGGCTCCCTAATAGCTAACTGTTTATCACTTCCCCAATGTGAATCTGCGCAGCAGACGGCTCGGCCATAGCCTCCTATATAGGAGGCTATGGCTCGGCAGAAGAAACTGGCCGGCTTGGCGGAAGAAACCAAGCCAAAAGTCATGCCAAGCCGGAGCGCGGGCAGACCACGAATGTGTCGTCGACACAGGGTTTGCGGGCCACAAGACGGGATGTCAGTGAAACTAAAAATTCACTTTTTCGGAAAACCGCGAGGAGTTTGGGATAACTATTTTGCATACATAATCTGTGTTCCCTTATGAACACATCGTGTGAGTACTATTCCATTCTGTAACACTCGAAAATCGGCGTAGCTGAGCTTTAAACCACGTGATCTCCAGGAGCCACTCACAGCGTCCCCGAGCTGCTGCGCGGGAAAAAAGATGGGGCCCAGTGCGCATGCGCAGACCGACCTCCTTTCTCAACCTCCTCCCCCTTCTCGCCTGGTTTTTTGTCTCTCCTCTCGTCCCCCCTACCCCCCAGCCTCGTCCGTTTGTCTTCGGCGATTGCTGTACAGCAACGATCATGCTGTCCCAAAGCAGACAATCAAAAAGCGATGGTGTATGACAAATCAAGCTTATTTGTCCTCGGGAACTGCCTCGAAAAAGCTACAGTACATATCTTTTTCTGTCTTGTAATAGGCTTCACTGGAGCTTTAGGTGCTTCGACATCGAAGGGCAGTTCAGAAGCCAATGCTGAGCTATGTGCGTCATCGTTGCCGATGGCTGCGGGAGAACTAAAACAAAACAAAAAAAAATCTATTGATGATCCGTAACTCTGCACGAAAATCACTGCTATGATAGGCAATCGATCTTGATTTCGTATTTGAACACCAAAGCGCATTTGTCACGAATGTTCGTAGATCACAGTGAATGAACGGCTGCGACGTGCATGAGGAGCAACTAGCATAACCACACATAATTTCATTAGCTGCATATCAGAAACGTACAAGTTACGGCAATGCACTGCACAATGAAACGCCGCTAACGTACCGAGTGACTCGTAAATGTTGTACGTAATACACTTAACGTGATAAACCTGCATTACTTTTTTTGGTCACAAAAAAAAGTAATCAAACTTGTCATACCGTTCACCTGCAGTACGTCGGAAAGAGTGCAGACTTCCCCTGTATTCACACGAGTCAGTTTTCTGCCGGCAGCAAGTCGGGAAGGAGTGAGAGGATATCCGAGATAAACGAGGCACGGCCACTCGATCGCTACGCTACAGTGCCCTAGAAGATTGTAGTGGAAAATGCGACGCTCCCTCTGTGAGGCTCTTGAGGCGGATGCCGCTGTGGGGCGCCTGCGTAGTTACCCCGAGCAGAAACTGGCGCCGGCGTATTGGGTTATCGCACTTCCTATGATTGTTATTTGTGTGTGCGTGTCTCTCTGTGAATTATTCCTTGTTACTTCTTTCAAGAACTTTTACTACACGACACAGTTCTACTGGCATATGCCACATAAAACAGGAAGCACACGCAATGAGGGAGACAGGTTTATGCTTTTAGTTATGGAATGATCGCAGGCTATGACGATGTAAAGTTGGCTGATAAGTACAAGACAGAATATTATAACGACCACAGAGTATGAATATATAAAAAAAACAATGAAACTGCAATTAAATGCAACATTGGATGCACATAATGTAAAGAACAAAATTAATTACTGGCAGGTAAAAATGACAAGTTTTGTGCAGCGACTGAGCTTCGGATATTTTGCGCAGTCGCGTTTCTGTGCTTTGGCTCGATTCAGCGACTTAACAAAAAAATGCAGCCTAGTGGTGATATAAAATACCATAACTTCAGCATTCAGTTGCTTGCTATGTTCAGTGCAACCAATGGCATCCTGTCGAGTTCTATGAAGAAGTGCAATGACGTCCATAATGCTTTTATGGTGAAGTTCCTGCGTACTGAAGAAGCTGGTAAACACATTTTCTACATTTTCCTCGAACCTAAGCATAAAGCCTGATGGATACAACAGGCCCCCCTTATCTTTCAGCTGAGTCAGCTGAGCTGCCTGCAGGTTCTGTACATCATTCTTGTCACTAAGCAACAACTTTCTACACATGTCACACTTTGATTTAGACAGGAATTTTCTGGCAACATAGCCAGCTATATAAAAAATTAGTCTCTGGTCGCTTCTTGAGGATACATATGCGACATGGTCTGCTGACTTTTCAATTACAAGTTCGGCGCTGCTGAGGTCACCATCTCCAATGAACTTGTCTATCAGAGTCTGCTTTGCGCATTTGTATTCCTCTATGCCGTTTGTACTGAGCAGAGCATCTAACACACCAGGCTCCGCATTTCCATTTGCAACAGATTTTGCCATACTATAAAAGCTAAGGCAAGAAACAGTTATCAAAAACTGTTGTGGTGTTGGATGAAACAGCCTGAGGATTGCCTCACGATGCCAAAAACGTTGTCAAGCGGATCTTGACTTCGTGATGTCACGATGAACTTATACCCGACGTGCCCTGTTAAGTAGTCCATCAGGGATATCGTGCTGGCAATGGTGACCCTTAAGCCCACAGCTGTTTTAAGCTCGACAGAAAGCTACCCGGGTAGCCAGTCTTGCAACGGGGCGCGAAACAATGTGTCTCTAACTTCTTTTTCTTCTTCTCCATCGAGGACTAGCACACTCAAATAGCAGCAAAATTTACAGGAAGCTTCACTATTTTGATGCGTCACACATCGCCTTCTTTCGGAGTCACCAAAGCATCACGCAAACCACGCAAAAACAGCAAAAACGCTGCAGCGGACATAGGCGCTTCACAGTTTCTCCTCGGGAATTCGACAGCAGCGCCAGGAGATCCAGCAGCGGCCGTCCGCTCGTCCTTCCTCAGCTATCGGGCTGAAACCGGTTCCGCTCTTTCCACTATACTCTTCTAGGGCACTGTAGCTACGCTGGTACGGCCTGCCGATAAGCGAGGAGAACAAAAGAAAAGGCGTGAGGAGAAAATTTCCGAATTTCACCGCAAGCGGCGCGACCGAGCGGGGGTGGGGGTTCTCCTTCTCAGTGGGGTCTCCCGGGGAATTTCTACAAGTGACTCCGCCAGTCCTCCTCAGGTAACCGAGGATGCGGCTGTAGAGTATGTACCACTGCGCCAATCTACAACGTTGCAAGCTCATTGGCCCAGGCTGCGTGCGCGCTCCGATTGGTCGACAACGTTTTGAAATCGCATTTTGTACGCGCGCATGTGTGTGCAGCGTCCCGGAGGCCGTTTCGGCAGTTTCAGCATAGTTTCGAAATAGCTCGCATCGGTCGGCACGGCGTCCGTCCGTCCTCCTGTGTTCCGTGTTTCGGTGATGACAATCGGCAGAACAGTTTGTGATTCTACGCGTGTTGTGCTGTTCCTGGACACGACTATTATCCCACGTACAGTCTATCAACTACGGAACTGGAATGCTTCGTGGGCTGGTGCGGTTGGAGCGTGAAGAACGCGTTCGGGCGCCGTCGGATTTTGAGGCCTGACAACAAAGACAGGATTACGATTACGTGCCACACAAGCGCATTTTCCGCTCTGCAAACAACGAAAGAAGATGCTCATCATAAAATCGGCCGGCAAGGCGTCCTCTCGTGTTCCGTGTTTCGGTGATGTCAATCGGCAGAACAGTTTGTAGAAGTGTTCGCTGGTTTATTCATGCGTCGATGTGATTCAACGTGTGTTGTGCTGTTCCTGGACAGGACTATTATCCAACGAACAGTCTATCAACTCCGGAACTGGAATGCTTCGTGACTTGGAGCGGTTGGAGAGTGAAGAACAAGCGCGAGCCCCGTCGGATTTCGAGAGCTGTGTTCGTTTTGCTTCAAGTTCGAACTTAGTTATACAGTGCGTCAGCAACACAGTGGACTTTGTATTCACAGTGCATCCATGTATCAGATCTTTGAATCAGTGCTTTGCGTCAAATAAATATTTCTTTTAGCGAAAAGAAGCTTCAGTTATTTTGAATATCGGGTAACGGCGGTAGGCGTTAAATCCGGTAGAAGTCGATGGTAGCCAGAACCGGTCGAAAGGTCAGCCAACGTTAAGGCTCCTGATTGGGCGACTGGCATTGCATAATTTCTACAACGTTGCACTCTCATTGGTCGTGTGCCCAGTGTTGTGTGAATTATCTCAAACTATGGGCTCTATGGGGAGCTGTTGGAGCCTGACTCCGCCACTCCGCCGTGAATTGTGATTTCTCCTTGGTTAATTGTGGTTTCGCGTCTGCAGAGCGTTGCTGTTTACCAACGGGGTGTCGGCACAGATGTTAAAACGAAGATGCCTAAGAACTGCTGCGTTCCACTGTGCAAATCGAATGCGATAAACAACCCTTCGCTTAGTTTCCACGAGTTTCCGTCCAAGCAAGAACTTCGCAATGCGTGGCTGAAACGGATATCCCGTGATGGCCACGACAAGGGTACCCAATGGACGCCGAGCTCGCGGTCAGTCGTTTGCTCGCTGCATTTTCACGAAAATGACTACAAGGTGGGCCCCAAGCGTAGAAAACTGCTCCCGAGCGTCGTCCCCTCGAAGTTTCCGGACTACCCTTCGTACATGCAGCCGCCAGTGCGGTCCGAGCGCAGGCCGCTGACCCGCATGGAAGTGCAAGCCCCTCTTCGAGATGATGTTACGCGGACAGCTATGCCGACCGCTGTCGTTCCCGAGCCTGAGTGCAGCTACGATCACAAGACAGGATACGAAGATATCGCCCAGAAGAGTGACCGGGAATGCCAGACCACGTTGGACCTCACGGAGTTCAGCGAGGAATTCAGGAAGAATACACACAGGCTGAAGATGCAGGTTGCAAGGTTGAATGCAACACTACAGAAACTTCAGAAAACCTGCGACGAAGCAAGACTCAAAGTGCGTCAATACGAGGAAAATGGAGTGGTTCAGGCAGCACTGAAACTTGCATCAGAGGACGAGGACAATAGGCCAGCTGCCTTCCTCAAGTTTCAACTCATAAATTTCTTCAAATCACGACCAACATGGCCTGAAGCAATACTGAGAGAGTGTGTTCTGTGGAAGGCATGTTCCAGAAGAGGTTATGAACATGTGAGACGGCGCAAGCTTGTTCGACTTCCATGCAGGAGCACACTCCAGAGATATGTTGGGATTTCAAATGGAGAGACTGGTGTGACCAGCCTTGTTGCCGAGCGTTTATCTGCAGAATATGGTAATCTCAAATCGGAACAGGATGCCTACTGTTCGATTATAATCGACGAGATGGCAATTATGGAAAAAGTCATTTACGACAAGCAGGTGGACCGTATATTTGGCCTCGTAGATGAAGCTGCGGCAAAAGTCAACGGCCCACCGCTGGTGGCGAACAAACTACTATGCTTTGTGCTCAGAGGTTTAGCCACGCCATATGTCATCCCAGCAGCATACTTTTTCAGCAGGGCGCTAAAACATGAGCAGCTGCTGGCAATGGTGATTACAGTAATGCGAGCAGTTGAGAATGCTGGCTTTTTCGCTGTGAGGGTAGTGACTGACAACCAGGGTGTCGAACCGCAAAAAATACGGGTTCGGTTCGGGTTCGGGTTCGCGTTGTTTTGATTTCGTTCCGGTTCGGTTCCGGTACGGCCACACCAAGAATCGAACCGGTTCGCGAACCGGTTCAACGCTTCCGTTTTATATGTTCCATAAAACTGCTTTTATCAGGAAATGCGTGGCTAATAGCTTACTGCTGTTGTCTGCATTGACGTCTCTAGAGGTGAGGTAGCCCTTTAGCGAGAGAAATGAGGAATGGATGAACACTTATTGCAAATAGAGTCCACGCTGTTGAAGCGGTGTAGTCCTGCTACTTTCTGTTCCCAAAATCTTTTTTCACATGCACAGTGCCAGCAAGATACACTTAAAGGAAGCCTAATAAGATGGACAGCGTAATATAGACGACAGTACTAGCCGGCACACTGCCTTCGCAACGTGAATCGATCTGAAACCGTACTGAAGCATGTCGAAAATAAGCCTGCCAGCCTTACTCTGTCCGAGCTCACAGCAGTGTACTAGTTAATCCACAACACAAAGGCAATATGTCACGACACAACTGCACTACCAATAAGCAGAACTACATTTACTTTTCAAGCCACGACCAATCAAACAGGCACCGTTCTGCGTACGCTTCTTCTCCACTTCTCATGTTTCTGACTTGTTTAATTTGTACTGCTCACGTGTAAAGGGAAATCTTGGGCGCTTATTTGAGCGCATATTCGTCCTGTAGAGCTACATAACTGGCCTACTCCATTTCTGTTTCCTTCGTCCGCGTGGCAGCTCGTCTGCCGCACCGCGTGCGTGGGGCGCTAGCCGCGGCGCTCACGAGGACAACTGCGCTTCAACATGTTAAAAAGACGCTGAAAGTATACTTACTATACGTCGTCGTCTCACTGCTAGGTGAAAATTTCTGAAATCCATGATATAGGCGCGTGATGATGATACGAATGTGTCTTCGTTCGGGGATAGAGAGGAACTCTTATGCTACTTCTTTTATGTCCGAACCGTTTTGTTGCGAACCGGTTACCGCTACTATTTTTAACGATTCTGCTCCGGTTCGGGTTCAACAGTATCATGAAAATTTCGGTTCGGGTTCGGGTTCGGTTCCGGCAAAAATAACGGTTTGGGTACGGTTTTCGGTTCGGGTTCGGGTTCGGTTCGGCACCCTGCTGACAACCATCAAACGAACACTGCTATGTTCAGGAACATGTCCTCATGTGGCACACTGCAGCACGTGGTTCCGCATCCACTTCGTGAAAGTGACACCTTGTTCCTGTCCTTTGACCCAAGCCACCTCATCAAGAATCTGAGGAACAACCTCCTCGAACGAGAGATGAGCAATGGCACAGAAGCCATAAAAGGCGGTTTTTACCTCGCTGAAGTGTATAAATTACAACATGATCTGCTGGTGAAGCCAGTTCGTTTTCTGACACGGAGCCACGTGAACCCGACAAATATAGAAAAGATGAAAGTCAGCCGAGCGACCCTTCTGTTCTCATCAGTAGTGATAGGAACACTTCAGTTTCTGAAGGAAAACCCGACCTGCCACTCCAAGGCTCCCTTGTTTCACGACGCAGGGGCCACAATTGAATTCATGCAGATGGTGAAGATATGGTACGGTCTACACAACATCGGCGGGTGGAATTGTCTGGACCCCACCATGAAGCCGTTCAGTGACCCTGTAGACAGCCGTCTTCTCTGGCTTGAGCTAGATTTCCTCAACTACCTTGATCATCTAAAATCAGCCAGCTTAGTGTCAAAATGCCAGTTCCTGACCAAAGAAACCTACCAAGCCACCGTGATGACAACTAGATCGACGACTGCCCTTATTGACTACCTGCTGAATACCGTTGGGTGAGAAGTTTTAAATTTGGTTGCATAAACGCTGAAGTGTGTTTGTTGCATTGTTGTAGGAGATTCTATGCGTAGAATGTCCTATAATGTCCTTCTCGAAACTAAGCAGTTGTATGGTGGTTATGCAGATTTCGGTATGTCCTGACAAAGCCCCTCAACAGCGACCCCATTGAAAGTCTATTCAGTTGCTTTCGTCAATTCAATGGAGGCAACGACAAGGTCGATGCAAGGACCGCTGTATTCACAGCAGAAAAGCTTCTCAAGGTATGTGTTGCGAGAATAATAAGGTCGATAAGAATAGCATGCGAAAAAGTGTTGTTACTGCTTAGGTTGGCATTTGGGAGGCTGCACAAGCTGGGAACGCTCCCGAACACTATGAGAGCAAAGTGGCACTCAGGAGGACCCCCATCGTCAGGGAAGGGGAACCTTCTTTGGTAATCCCAGAAGACGTCCTTGCCATCCTTGATGACTTTGGGCAAACAGCATGGAGTGTGGAAGGACTGACCCGCCTAGAGGATGCCCCAGTTGTGTACCTGGCAGGGTACCTTGCTAAAGTCTGCGAAGAGAAGGTAGGTGGCACCTGAACTGGTGGAAAACATCAGCTATCCATGGCATGACAAAATGCCCTGTGTTCCCCTGAAAGAAATTTCTGACTTTTGCAGGTGAAGTGCAGTGAATGTGAGGATCTGCTGCAGGTCCCACCCTCCAGCAGCAGAATGTATAGTTTCCTACACAACATTGATCTTGGAGGACTAAAGTATCCATCACCTAGCACCGTATGGCTATGCAAAGTAGTCTGCAGATTTGTCGAAGAAGCCATGAAGAGCCCCAATGTTCGCCGTTCACATCATATTGTATCGCATCTTATGGACGTAATCCTTCCTCACCTGAAATCGTGCTCTGCCATGCAGTGTACGCACCGTTCGCCCAACCACTCTGACCTACTGTGTCGTATATTTCTGACTAAGCTCTTGCGCCCACTGCTTGTGAACTGGGCTGGCAATCTGACAGCATCGGTCGAGAAGGTGGTGAGGTACATGCACAAGCCATTGTCAAGGAAGTTTCTTCGGCTATGATTGTGTTGAGATCCTTTTGTGTCATGCTTTGTCCCTGGGTTTCGTGTATAATATCTCTTTCTGCACTTAATATTGTATTTGTACAGATCAGTATGCATTCTTTCTGCCACCTGCATGGAGCACAATGCTACTTTGTAAATACAGTCTATTTGTACATAAAGATCTCCATGCCAGACCTTGCAACATTTGGATTGTCTTGCACTTTGATATAAATTATATGTATTTTCTCTCAGGGTTCATGGCTCTAAAATCAGAATTCTATGTTCGTCGTTGGCAAACAACAAAAAGAAAAGGCCCAGAGATTCTAATGTTGTGCCATGACGAAACAATATTTTTATCGTGAGCGGCACAAAGTGTGGACATATTTTAACAGATAATAGTCATGTTCACGTCGTCCTGGCTGAGTGCTCCAGCGAGCTTTGGTAGCTATCACCTGAACGGCTGTTGAAAAGTGTCACTGGATTTGTCATCCCAGCGAGGGTACGCTGCTAAAACCAATTACTACAACCGCGAATGCTTCGACGGACATCCACGGCCTTGGTGTCACCGGGAGCAAACTGCAAGGCGCGCGAGCGCAGCGAACGCGGTATCAAAATTGGTGGGATAAGGATCTTGCTTCGTGCCGCAAACAATCGTTACTAAAAACGACGCGCAGTCGTTGCTGTAACCGTTTGCCCACACTCATTAATACATTGAGGTCTTTGAAATCACAATTGGACAGACAAAAAGCACAATTTATCGTTACTGTTGCAGCGAAAACGTAAGCAGAAGTGAGCGGGTGAGCCCTTCCCGCGAGCGCTCCATCCCCCGATTGGCAGCGCCGTCGCTTGAGGTTGCGGTCGGAATTCGAACTACCGGCTTCACAGGCGTCGGGGAGCATTCGGCAGGCCGCACCAGCGGAGCGATCGAGTGGCCGTGAACGAGGTCACTACGCGTCTGAAGACGCCCGCTCGTTATCTAGCATTCACACGAGTCATTTTCCCGGCGGCTGTCAGTTTTCCGATCCCTTCTGTATTCGCGCTTGAATTTCGTGTCTAGCGTAGGATAGACCAACGAAAGAAAAAACTTCTTGTGGATGGTTCAGAGTGCATTCACGTGAGAAACGGGACAAGATATGGGCCGAAGAATAAGTTCCGAAGAAGCGCTATGGGATGTAAAACAGCATTAACCCAAATCTCCGTGTGGACGACCCAAACGGATGTCGGAGTATTTTGATAATAGACGTTGTCACATTCGGTTTTATTTTCCGCTAATGAAACGTATCTCGATGCTGAGCATCAATATAGGCGCTACAGCGTGCCGACAAGTGATGGACTGGCGATGAAGCTGTGATGTCGAGCTACAGGTAGTCAATAATTAATTAAATTAAATTTAATTTAATTAAATCAATTTTTATTTCTTTTCGGTAGGACGAGTAGCTTCCAATTATTACGTTTTTATACATGTATTGGAAAGGTGCAAGCGAACGATTATGTGTAGTCAACGTCTGTCCAGCGAAAGAAATATCCGCGTTTATAAAATGCATGCCTTGTATTCCGCGTCTGTTTCGTCTGACGTAGAGAAAATCTTTCTATGCAACACTACATTGTAGGCATTTATCTATGCATTGCATAATTGTTCCAAAGCTGCTGCGCCGGTGTGTCGTTGCACCACCTTCGCGGTACAGCCGATCATCGTTGGCGTTCCAATTCAGAATTGGCCATAGTACAGTGAATGCCGTTGTATGGGACACATACAGAACAATCCTGATGAAATAAAAAGCAAGCGCGATAAGTATCCGTTGCGTCATCTTCTCCTTCTGCCGGCAGCAGACGCCGTCGGTCGTCAGAATCTGTGCCGGGAGGACAAGATATCCGGCTGCCTCCGACTGCCGCTCCGGAGATCAGAAAGTGGTGACGCGGCGAAGAGCGCCGGTCACGTGGCACCAGAGAGCGGTGACGTTCCCTGCCGCCTGAGCGTCAGCCGGCAGAGAACTGACTCGTGTGAATACAGGGTTCCTCTCTGACGATTTCTGCGTCCTTTGGAGGTGCAAGGATTCCATGTCATGTTCGTCTTCCCGCTGTTGTGATGATCAGGTGGATGTGCCATTCCGTTCTCACATTAGCAGTTCGCCACAATCTAAATCTAAAGCATTCAAAACCCTCAAACTACCCCTAGCGTCTGCGTGCACAACGGTTGCAGTCCGAAGTCCGAGAGAACATGCGTGGCCGGACAGACGCGATGTCTCCTCCGTCGTTTTTCTTTCTCCTCCGTTCGACCGATCGTTTGGATACGCGCGCCTCAATCAAATGACTCTCGCCCAATCAGCGCGAAGGAAACTGACGCCAGTTCTTGGAGACCAATGAGCATCCAAATATTTACATATAATGCGCAGCCAATCAGAGATCTTCCGAGCGGGCTCGCCGGTGGCGACAATATTTTCGAGGCGGTGCGTTTCGCTTTAGAGCCGGCGGCTGGCGCTGTCGTCTGTTCGCAAGCTTTAGCGCACGGAGCCTATTAGCTTCACGTGAAACGTCAATTTGCCCGATTTTGCCGGTTCGACTTTGTATAGACTCAGTCAACTGTTTGAACTGTCTTACGAGAATCTCTCGTATTTCCGGTTAGTGCAAGCCGGACTTTACAGTCATTCTTTACAGTAACTTTGAACAGGACTGTGCTGTAATGTTCGCAATGCTGAAATAATGCTAGAAATTCTACCGTCGCCTCCCATAATAATAATTCGCCGTTTCCTTTTCTTTTCGCTAAGAGTGCACGCCTCAGACAGTTCCAAACTTCTGAAGTTTTCGGGAGGACCTCGATATTCCTGGTTGCGAAATCCACGATCTCGAAATTCGCGGGGTATAAGTATAAGAAAAAAAAAAAGAGGTCCCTGGTTGTGTGGACGGAAAAAATGGTCCCGCAAGCACCTGCGCTGCCAAAAATACAGGAGCGTAGTTACAGATAGCCGATGGAGCACATCAAAGCCGACCAGGTGTTACCATTCGCTCTCCTGATTTGAAATTCAATTGAATGGTAACATAAAATCGATATAATTCACTGGACTAGTTCGCTAGTGATATGGTCCTCTGGATGCTAGTATTTTTCTACAGTTGGCCAGACACGGCTTTTCTGTGTCGATGTTTATGTACAATGAAAACTGTACACCTATTTATTCATTGTTTCAGGGCCCGTACAGCTCCGCTTCTGCTGAAGGTACGGTTCATGGACATCGAAAGTATGAGAGAACAACTGCAAAGTCTGTGTCTGACCTACAGTAGGAAAATAGCATACAGGAGATACGATATGCGATATAGGAGCACAATCCAGTGTGCGTCATCCAAAGATGTCATTTATTCATTTGACTGATTTATTTGTCAAAAATGTTTATTATTTGACATCAATTATCACTTGAAAAAAGGTTGGGGATTAGGGAAGAAAGACATGTTCGGAACCTTGTGACATGTTTTTCCAAAAGCAGTCTACGATGCTACGCGCTCGCTTGTTCTTATACGATAGCAAAGACAGCATGGAGTCGAGAAGCATGGAGCTGGATACGAACCTTTCGGTACAGGGCCTGTCGGTACACGGCCATACCGCTGGAATATGGCTTCCGCTTATTGGTTATAACAACGTGTTTTCTACAGACGTCCTGTTTTCACTTCTAACATCTCTGGGCCGGCAGACATTCTTTGCCAGCTATTGTCACATAAACGGCATATCTGGGGCTCTTATAGATTTTTAAGAAAAAATCTGTATAAAAAGAAAGATACAGAAGCGCATTACAAGGTTTTGTACGTACGAAATTTTCAGTTCGTTGTACGTTGCGTTGTTCACTGTAAATTAAAATTACCATGACCTTGCTTTTCCTTTTTTTCCTTTTTTTAACGGCTTTCAACGAAAATACGTTTGTTGAAAAGTCCGGCAACTTCTTCATTTTCTTTTTTTACGAACATAACATTTTTGACGACCTACATTAACAACGGTCATCTCGGATGTCCTCTGTGAAAGAGAGTAGGACAAAATAAGTCAGATCAGTGGTCAGATAAAGATGCCCGCCTGCTACCGGGGGCACTTTTTTCCGGGAACGTTTTCTCCGGGGTCATTCTTTCCTACGCCCTTCTGGTTGCCACCCGTAAGGCAATGGGGGGCTATTTTAGGGGAACATCTATACTCCCGTCGCCACATTTACTACCATTTTTGAGCCCTTGTGTGTCCTGCAGAGGGAAACCCATCAAAATGTCAAAACACGAAAGGCCAAAAAATTAAAGCACCCAACAGACGACGGGCCGAAAAATTAAAACACCGACTTATCTGAAGGCCGAAGAGACATTGTTCAATTTTTCGCACAAGATTGCAAGAAAATGTCCGTCCAAGCGCGTGTAAACTGTAAACACTCTTTTTGAACTAACCGTATAAGGAAACTTAACCTAACCTTAGCCTTGAATTTTGACTTTCGGTTTGTTCGGGGATTCGATTTTTCGGCCTCATGGCTGCCACTCCCTGCAGAGGCAATGCCTGGAAATTATACTTTTCGCGGCGACCATCTAAAGACACGTATCGTGCATGGGATGCTTCGAGTATTTCCCTTGGATAACATACTGAAACAACGCATTGCATGATTAATGCATAGTCTAGGTACTCGCAATTTTAAGTACTCGAAAAAAAAAAAGAAACAGTCACCGTTTTATGACTAAGAAGCTGAAGACCACCTTCCAGCGGTGTGGCCGTGTACCGAAAGGTCCGTGTACCGAAATGTCCGTACCGAAATGTCCTGTACCGAAAGGTCGTAGACCCGCATGGAGCAGCATGCAGATCCGCCATGTTTGCTCGCAGCACCGTGCTCACAGTGACCAAGCGGGAGCCGAAAGACGACAATTCTTTCGTCTCTCCCTCGCGACGACCCCCGACGACGAACAACCCAACCTTCGGCGCTGGAGACGATGCGTACCACGTGACCGCTCCGCTGTCACGACTAGAGTCACTCTAGTCATGACGACCAAGACGAAAGACGGCACGGGAGAGACGTGAACTACCCGCCCCTAGATTTTCCATCTTTCGACACTCCTTGCTGATTGCGCGTGGGATGACCCAAAACCTGTACCCGTCTGTTTTTGCACCGCGAACAAAGGGAGGCCTACTGACGAAGATAAGGAAAAGCTCCGGGTCACTGGGGATTCTCCGCTGAACTAGTGAACTGCTGCGCTGAACGAAAGGTCTGGTGTAATGCGAGTACACTTTGACAACCAAGGAGTGTCTAAAAATGTAGTACTGAAGTTTCCGGGTAATAATCAGCGCAATTATGAGACGGAATTTGTGTTCCGATACCTTCTCGCGCGTCAACTTCCTTTCATTTTATCTTGTTCATGTATACATAAAGACGGAGTTCAAGGAGTTTTAGGAGCTTCCTTCCTCTCCCTTTTTTTTTTTTTTTTTGAATAGCTGTTGCTAAATGCAATGCATTTATTTAGACTGATTGAGTAAGTATTGAGCCTATCAAAAGGCCGAAAGTCATAACGCCGAACTATCAGAAGGCCGAAAGCCAAAAGACCGAAAAATCGTAACGCCGAACTGTCAGAAGGCCGAAAATCAGAAGGCTGAAAATGGAAAGGCCAAAGAGACACAGGGTGGACACCCCAGTGAATGACCACTGAATGGGATGGTGCAGATTATGAAAAAGTTGTGGCCCTTGTATTACAAATCAAATAACGGGAATGCATAGCATTTGGTGCGCTTCCGGTCAAGAGATCCAACGAATCAAGAGGTCCATCGAGTCAGGAGATCCAACCGGTCAAAGCGTCATACTGGTCAGGATTCCCGACAAAAAAGAAAGTCTATCCCTTACCATGTTCATTGCAGAACGATTGCGCTGTACATAGTATTAAGTTAGGAAGTAATATGCTCGGTAACAGTGAAGACTTTTCGGTGTTTTCTCTCTTTTTACCACACACGCACAAAAAAAACAGTAAGCGAGAAAATCCTAAGGTTGTGCTGTTGGTTAAAGCGGCGAGTCCCCCTTTTGCCTTTGTTCTTTTATGTTCATTGCCTTGTTGCATGCCTGTTACCAAGAATATTGAGCTCAACTTACAAAGAATCGTAGGCCGCAGGGCTGATCCTTGTCGCGTTCTCTTCATTGGCCCCCACCCTTATCACATTATTCTATTCTTTTAGTGACCGTGCGGGGAACTGTCTGACTGTGCATTCCAATCAACATCGACCTGTCACGTTCATTGACCTCAACCCCAAAATGCAGGTTATACTGCTGAACTCAGAGTTGTCTTTGAACTTTTGTGTCCATTGGCGCAGCCGTCCCCACGTTATGCCAAAACTGAAGTTTGTTCCCGATAATAATGGGCCCAGCCGCAAAGTGCTCTGTCTTTGTCCTTATGTGGACGGCGGGAAAAATTAAAGGAAAACACACACAAAAAAAAAGATATTCGGGCATATGAAGCTATCTTTCGTACCCTGAGAGAGTCCATGATCAGGCGGTTCCACCATGCAGAACGTCTGTCCACAACAGCGACTTGGCTCTTCGACTACGAGCCTACTGTGATACCAGAAGTGTTTGAATAATAAACGTGTTTGAAACAGCGGCCGACCCACCCAACGTGAGTGTACGTAGCCCACGCTAACTGTAGAAATAATCTCTAACACGAAGCGCTGAAAAAAAAAGACAGCATTCCTATAAATCCTGTGTTACAAACAGGTTGATCTTACAATGCAACCACCTGTTTTTAACAGAAATGACATAAGAGAAATGTCGGCTTTTCTTGGACTGCGCTATGTGTTACAAAGTAAGTAACTAAGTCAATAAAAATTAGATGTTGATTTGCCACCTGCATTTGTATTCTACTTACACCGCACGTAAAACGAGTCCCTCGTATTTCGATACGAGTAATTTCTGCTTAGCGATGTTAGAGTTAACGACGTAACACAAAGGGGTCAAAAGATCCAAGCCTGGCGAACGCTCAGACGAGTCAAGAGATCCAACCGGGTCAAGAGATCCAACGGGTCAAGAGATCCATCGAGTCAAGAGATCCATCGGTGGATCTCTTGACTCGTTGGATTTCTTGACGTGGAATCCCCACCACATACTTTCTTTTGGTAGTGAACATGTTGCAGCTTTTTTTATTATTTTGTTTTATCTTCTCTGGCTAGTCTATTTCCGAGGACCAAATGAATTCCACATCAAGAGATCCACGGATGGATCTCTTGACCCGGTTGGATCCCTTTACTCGTCTGAGGGTTCGCCCGGCTTGGATCTTTTGACCCCTTCGTGTTACGTCGTTAACTCTAACATCGCTAAGCAGAAATTACTCGTATTGAAATACGAGGGACTCGTTTCACATGCGGTATAAATAGCATACAGATGCAGGTCGCAAATCAACATCTGATTTTTATTGACTTAGTTACTCACTTTGTAACACATAGCGCAGTCAAAGAAAATGCCGACAGTTCTCTTATGTCATTTGTGTTAAAAACAAGTGGTTGCATTGTAAGATCAACCTGTTTGTAACACAAGATTTATAGGAATGCTGTCCTTTTTTTTTTTTTCAGCGCTTCGTGTTAGAGATTATTTCTACAGTTAGGCTATGTACACTCACGTTGGGTGGGCCGGCTGCTGTTTCAAACACGTTGATTATTCAAACACTTCTGGTATCACAGCAGGCTCGTAGTCGAAGAGCCAAGTCGCTGTTGTGGTTCTACATGGCGGATCATGGACTCTCTCAGGGTACGAAAGATAGCTTCATATGCCCGAACATCTTTTTTTTCTTTTGTGTGTGTGTGTGTGTGTGTTTTTCTGTATCAAGTTCTCCCTTAATTTTTCCCGCCGTCCACAAAAGGACAAAGACAAAGCGCTTTCTAGGCCCATTATTATTGGTAACAAACTTCAGTTCTGGCATAACATGGGGACGGCTGCGCCAATGGACACAAAAGTACACAGACAACTCCGAGTCCAGCAGTATACCCTGCATTTTGGGGTTGAGATCAATGAACGTGACAGGTCAATGTCGATTGGAAAGCAGAGTGAGACAGTATTTTCCCGCACGGTCAGTAAAAGAATAGAATGACGTGATAAGGGTGGGGACCAATGAAAAGGACGCGACAAGGATAAGTTTTAAGCCCTGCGGCCTACGATTCTTTGTAAGTTGAGCTCAATATTTTTGGTAACAAGCATCCGTTCTGGCATATCGTGTTACGGCGCTGGGGCCAATAGACATAAACGTGCAAAGGCAAAAGGGGGACTGGCCGCCGTAACCTACGCCACAACCACAGGATTTTCTCGCTTACTTGCTTTTTTTTTTGTGCGTGTGTGGTAAAAAGAGAGAAAAGACCGAAAAGTCTTCACTGTTACCGGGCATATTACTTCCTAACTTAAAGGTACTGTAAAGCAGCACCGATCAAATGTCATTTAGTGTGGCTATTCAATAGTCCAACCCACCAGGACAAAATCTGCGCAAGTTTCATTCCAATCGACGGTGCAATTAATTAGAAAATTACACTACAGGCAACACTGTACTAGTATTCGAAATGAATCCGTGCTCTTGACATACGGCGGCAACCACATTGCATGCGGATAACACTGGGCCCGTCATAACAATCCACACAACGATCCATATCTAAGGATAAACGGATAAGCGAACTGAAATGAAATGCTGAGCCGTTGATAAAAATGTGTCAGACGCTCAAGAAGCCAGACAGCGTCGGGACTTGTTTTTTCACAGAGGTTCAGAGAGAAAGTTTGTTCGTTCGAAAGAGGCCGCGAACAGAAGTAGCGCGCAGGCGCAGCAGAGAAGTAGGGAGAGCCTCCATCGAACAGCGGCCAGCGCAGGGTTACTTCGCAAAAAACACTGTTAACAGGGGTTTCAGAATGCATAGGTAAACAGGAAAACTAATAATATGGTTACTAAAATAACGAAGTTCCGATGTAATAGTGTGTAATACCAATTTTCAGTGTTGCCCGCTGTACAGGGGGGTTGTTTCACACCAGGCGTCGCACCGCTCCACTACGCCGCATCTTTCATGGCAAATTAAAAATATTTATAGCGCATTGTCGGTCGTATGGTTCCGCATATGGTATTTAGAAGCAACAAAGTCGCTAGTCACATCACCGGCATATCATGCTTGTCTACTGCTTTACAGTATCTTTAATACTACGTACAGCACAATCGTTCTGCAATGAACATGGTAAGGGATACTTTCTTTGACCAGTATGACGATTTGACTGGTTGGATCTCTTGACACGCCTGTCACGTGACCGGTTGGATCTCCTGACTCGATGGATCTCTTGACCGGGTTGTTGACGCTCTGGATCTTTTGACTCGCCTGTCACGTGACCGGTTGGATCTCCTGACTCGATGGATGTCTTGACCGGAAGCGCACTAAAAGCCCTTGAAATATAGATGCAACTAGTGAACTGAAATCTAAATAGCCGAGGAAGCACATCACAGCCGACCGAGTGTTATCATTTGCTTCGCGGATTTGTTGAAATTGGGAGACATGGGGTTCTTTTTTTCATGCGTTAATGAATAATTAAATTTAGATTCCATTCAATGAGCAACATAAAATGGATATCATTCGCTACATTAGTTCGCCAACGATATCGTTCGCTGGATGCTAGTATTTCTCTACTGTTGGTCAGACTCAGGTTTTACGGGAATCCGGACAAAATGTCTCCGAAAGTGTCCCCGGCTGCCCTCCCTTATTACGAAATGGAAATTCCTGTTGCACAGTTGTTGCTAGCTTCCGTGACTTTTTTGTCGTGGTTTTCTAAAGCTCAGCTACGCCGATTTTCGGGTGTTACAGAATGGAATGGTACTCACACGATGTGTTCATAAGGGAACACTGATTATGCGTGCAAAATACGAGGGGCGTTCAAGTCAAACCGGGACTTTCTGTCTTCTGAGAGTACAAATGGCTCCCGCTACTTCTTTTTCATCATTTTCACACGCGACATGCCTCCGCGTTTGTGCAAAACAGAAGACACGTGCTAGACAACATGGCCGACAACGAGGTGAGCACGCACATCGAACAGCGAATTGTCATGAAGCTTCTCGTGAATGAAGGCGTAAAGTCATCTGAAATTCACAGAAGACTTCATGCTGAGTATGGCCACGATGCACTTAGCCGCAGCAAAGCGTTTGAGTGGTGCAAACGGCTCCGAGACGGCCGTACATCAGTGCAGGACGATCCCGGCTGGGGCGGCTCAGAGCCTGGTGTCAGAGTTCCTGAGAACATCCAACTTGTGGAGCGCTTGATCCTCAAGGACCGACGAATAACATGTCTCGAACTGGCTCGAAAGACGGACCTTTCTGTGGGAACGTTGAACACTATCATTCATGAACACATCCAGTTTCGGAAAGCCGGGCCTCATCACCAAAGGAGTCCTCCTCCTACAGGACAACGCACGCCCACATACCGCGCATCTCACGACACGCACCTTAATGAAATTTTGGCTGGGAGTTGCTGCCACATCCCCCTTACAGTCCAGACCTCGCCCCCAGCGTTTTCCATCACTTCGGGCCACTGAAGGCGTTCCTTGGGGGCCGCCACTTCAGCTGCGACGACGAGGTTGTAGCGGTCACCGCATCTTCAGCACACGAGTGATCACCATCAATACCTCCTGCGCACCTGCCCCGCGGCGCGAGGTTTCGTTTTCGACTGCATCGCCATTCCCTGTCATTAAACCATCATACATCGTAGAGCTCACTCGTCTCTTTCATAGCGTCGCTCACGTTTGATAGACAATACCACTTCCCTACACGTCTGCGGTATTCCATCATCCGTCGCCGTCGTTTCGCCCACCCTCAGACTACCCGATTCCATCGTGTACGCCAACCTGCTCCGGGAGTTTGAATCAATCACGAGGCCGACTCATTCCGACTGTCCACCCAAGCATGCCGTCACTCACCACATCGTGACCCGCGGCCCTCCCGTGAACGCTCGCCCTCGACACCTTGCTCCTGAACGCCTCCGCATCACAAAGCACAAATTTGACCATATGCTGCAGCTCGGTATCATCCGCCCCTCGTCAAGTCCTTGGGCGTCTGCTCTCCATATGGTCCCGAAGTCTACACCCGGTGATTGGCGCCCCTGTGGCGATTATAGGGCCTTAAACCTCGCCTCCTTACCCGACCGTTACCCCCTGCCTCATATTCAGGATTTTACGGCCCATCTTCACGGTGCTCGTTTCTTCTCGAAGGTAGACTTGGTGAAAGCGTATCACCAGATACCGGTCCATCCGCCAGATATCCGGAAGACGGCCATTACGACGCCATTTGGCCTTTTCGAATACGTCCGTATGCCGTTCGGTCTCCGCAACGCCGCGCAGACGTTTCAACGGTTCATGGACCAAGTTCTGCGTGGCCTGGACTTCGCTTTCGGCTACCTAGACGACATTCTAGTCGCCAGCAACACCGAGGCCGAACATCACGAGCACCTCCGGCAATTATTCGCCCGGTTGCAGGAGTACGGCGTGGTCATTACCCCCAACAAGTGCGAGTTTGGAGTTTCTTCCATCACTTTCCTCGGGCATACCATCACGCCCGACGGCATTCACCCGCTTCACGGCAAAGTGCAGGCTATCACCGACTACCCTTTGCCGGACACCCAACGAGGCCTGCGGAAGTTCCTGGGGCTTGTCAACTTCTTCCGCCGTTTTGTGCCCCATTGCGCCACCCTATTGGCCCCGCTCCATGCACTCCTCTCGCCCACCCACCAGAAGCGACCGCTTGGTTTACCTCTCGAATGGACCCCAGCAGCTCGGGAAGCGTTCGAATCTGTCAAGACTCATCTCGCGAACGCCGCCCTCCTCCACCACCCTCAACCCCACGCTGAAACGGCCCTGCTCGTTGACGCCTCCAGCCAAGCTCTCGGCGCCGTGTTGCAGCCGCGACAAGGCGGTGTTTGGAAGCCTCTCGGTTTCTTTTCTCGCAAGCTGTCACCCGCTGAGCGCCGCTACAGTACATTCGGCTCCTCGCCGCGTACGCCGCCATGCGGCACTATCAGCATTTCCTGGAATCCTAGAACAGGGCCGCTCATTCTCATTATATACGGACCACAAGCCCCTCACGTTTGCGATACGCGCTCCTACGGCCAACCACTCTCCCCGTGAAGCTCGCCATATGGCTTTCATCTTGGAGTTCACGGATGACGTGAGGCATATTTCCGGCCACCACAACGTTGCGGCTGACGCTCTCTCCCGGCCGTTCGTCGCGCCGCTCACAGCGCCTCCCCAGCATTCAAAAGTCGACTTCGAGGCTCTCGCCGCTGCCCAGGCCACCGACAGCACCTTGCGCACCCTCAGAACCGCTACTGCCAGCAACCTCCGATGGGAGCCTGTTGAATTTCCATCATCTGCTACTCCCATTTGGTGCGACATGTCAACCGGTTCTGCGCGACCTTACGTTCCTCCATCCCTGCGCCGTGCAGTCTTTCTGGCGCACCCTGGGATCCGTGCGTCGCGCAAGCTCGTGCAAGCCCGGTACATCTGGCCCTCAATGAACCGCAACGTTGCGACCTGGGTCCGTTCCTGTCTGTCCTGCCAGCGCGCTAAAGTCCACCGCCATACATCCACTCCACCTGCCAGTTTCCTCGTTCCAGACGCCAGATTTGACCACGTCCACATGGATATCGTGGGCCCCTTGCCGCAAGTCCGTGGCCACCGCTACCTCGTGACCTGTATAGACAGGTTCACGCGGTGGTCTGAAGCCATTCCCATACCTGAGATAACAGCAGAGACTGTCGCCGCCGCTTTCGTCGCCGGCTGGGTGTCCCGTTTCGGCGTACCGTCCACCGTAACAATCGACCGCGGCAGACAATTTGAATCTCATCTCTTCCGTGAGCTCTGCTGTCTCCTCGGGACCCAACACTGCCGCACCACCGCCAACCATCCGGCAGCGAATGGCCTGGTCGAGCGCTTCCACCGGCAACTCAAGACCGCCCTGTGCGCCACTGGCAGCCCGCTTTCCTGGCCTGATCGTCTCCCGCTGGTCCTTTTGGGCCTGCGTTCGGCCGTTAAACAGGATCTGCGATGCTGCCCTGCCGAGTTGGCCCTTGGCACCACGCTGCGCTTGCTCGGTTCCTTTTTCACCCCAGTCCCCGCTGACGCTGTACCGGACTATTCGTCCTACATCGCACGCCTGCGGTCCACCTTCCAAGACCTCCAGGCCACTCCCACCCGGAACCAGTCTTCACGCCTGACTTTTCGACCGCCCCCCCCCCCCCTTGACACGGCTACGCACGTGCTTCTGCGCCTGGACGCCGTGCGACCACCGCTCCAGCCTCCTTACAGCGGGCCGCACGAGGTCCTGTCACGGTCGCCGAAGCCCTTCCGCCTGCTCCTTCCCCGAGGTCCGGACTCTGTTACGGTCGACCGCCTCAAGCCAGCCTAGCTGGATCCTTGCCCGTCTCCTTCGGTAGGAGTCTGTTCAGCCGACACAGTTTCAGCCCCCCAGTCGCCCAGCGCGACGAGACCCCTCCGCCACGTACGCTGGTCTCCTGTCCTCGTCCAGCAAGCGTCGCGCCATTCTCCTCTCCGGGGGGGAGAGCCATGTAGCGATCACCGCATCTTCAGCACACGAGTGATCACCATCAATACCTCCTGCGCACCTGCCCCGCGGCGCGAGGTTTCGTTTTCGACTGCATCGCCATTCCGTCATTAAACCATCATACATCGTAGAGCTCACTCGCCTCTACAAGGTTACAGTGCCCTAGAAGAGTATAGTGGAAAGAGCGGAACCGGTTTCAGCCCGATAGCTGAGGAAGGACGAGCGGACGGCCGCTGCTGGATCTCCTGGCGCTGCTGTCGAATTCCCGAGGAAAAACTGTGAAGCGCCTATGTACGCTGCAGCGTTTTTGCTGTTTTTGCGTGGTTTCCGTGATGCTTTGGTGACTCCGAAAGAAGGCGATGTGTGACGCTTCCTGTGTGTGAAGCTTCCTGTAAATTTTGCTGGTATTTGAGTGTGCTAGTCCTCGATGGAGAAGAAGAAAAAGAAGTTAGTGACACATTGTTTCGCGCCCCGTTGCAAGACTGGCTACCCGGGTAGCTTTCTGTCGAGCTTAAAGCACCATTGCCACCACGATATCCCTGATGGACTACTTAACAGGGCACGTGGGGTATAAGTTCATCGTGACATCACGAAGTCAAGATCCGCTTGACAACGTTTTTGGCATCGTGAGGCAATCCTCAGGCTGTCACATCCAACACCACAACAGTTTTTGATAACTGTTTCTTGCCTTAGCTTTTATAGTATGGCAAAATCTGTTGCAAATGGAAATGCGGAGCCTGGTGTGTTAGATGCTCTGCTCAGTACAAACGGCATAGAGGAATACAAATGCGCAAAGCAGACTCTGATAGACAAGTTCATTGGAGATGGTGACCTCAGCAGCGCCGAACTTGTAATTGAAATGTCAACAGACCATGTCGCATATGTATCCTCAAGAAGCGACCAGAGACTAATTTTTTATATAGCTGGCTATGTTGCCAGAAAATTCCTGTCTAAATCAAAGTGTGACATGTGTAGAAAGTTGTTGCTTCGTGACAAGAATGATGTACAGAACCTGCAGGCAGCTCAGCTGACTCAGCTGAAAGATAAGGGGGGCCTGTTGTATCCATCAGGCTTTATACTTAGGTTCGTGGAAAATTTGGAAAATGTGTTTACCAGCTGCTTCAGTACGCAGGAACTTCACCATGAAAGCATTATGGACGTCATTGCACTTCTTCATAGAACTCGACAGGATGCCATTGGTTGCACTGAACATAGCAAGCAATTGAATGCTGAAGTTATGGTATTTTATGTCACCACAAGGCTTCATTTTTTTGTTAAGTCGCTGAATCGAGCCAAAGCACAGAAACGCGACTGTGCAAAATATCCGAAGCTCAGTCGCTGCACAAAACTTGTCATTTTTACCTGCCAGTAATTAATTTTGTTCTTTACATTATGTGCATCCAGTGTTGCATTTAATTGCAGTTTCATTGTTTTTCTATATATTCATACTCTGTGGTCGTTATAATCTTGTGTCTTGTACTTATCAGCCAACTTTACATCGTCATAGCCTGCGATCATTCCATAACTAAAAGCTTAAACCTGTCTCTCTCATTGCGTGTGCTTCCTGTTTTATGTGGCATATGCCGGTAGAACTGTGTCGTGTAGTAAAAGTTTTTGAAAGAAGTAACAAGGAATAATTCACAGCAGAGGCGGAGAGTTTTCATTTTCCCAGGGGGGGCAAAAGCGCACCGCGAAATAAGTACTCTCGCGGGGGGGGGGGGATATGTTTATTAAGAAAAAAAAGAAAGGTAAACCAGATTGATGTCGGTGTGTTATTCCAAAAGAAAGAGTGAAATGGGGAAGACAAAAAGGGCAAAGAAAAAAGAAAGCAAAAGAAAACAAAAGACGGAAAGAAAAGGAAAAGAAAAATGAAGAACACAAAACTAAAGCTGAAGAATCACACACTCTGATGGGATCTTATGATGTATGCAGAACTGGTATAGAAATAAGAGGAAGGACAGAAAAAAAAGAAAAAAGAAAAAACAGAGAGAACGTAAACAGTGAACATGTGCACAACTGAAGGCATTACGTCTTTGAAAACTGAGTGCAAGAGGGAACAAAATGCATTGAATCCTCGGTGTTTGACCCGAAATGCGCGCAATGTTATGAATATGGTCAATGAAATGGAGCAGCGGGAGTTGAACCCGCTCCCAACGAATATGCGTTCAGAAGATTCTACCGTTACACCTCACTGGCAGCTGCTTGTTCCTTTTCGACTGCTTCGTTTCATGGATCTGATTGCTTTGGGCGAAATTCAAGCTATGTGTTGTGTCATCCTCTGTTTCTTCCCCTCACCTTCTACTGTGATAATGAGTATGGTGGGCGGATACATATTTTACGAATTGCAAGGTACATTTTTGGGGTTGGTTCCTCTTCGCTCTTTTGACCCGGGCGTGCCGAGCCCCAAAGGTTGGTGTCAGTCTCTTAGCGGGACTTCCCGGGGGAGGCGCCCCCCCCCCAGTTCATGTTCCGGGGGGGCAAGGGCCCCCGCGCCCCCCCGCAGTCGGCGCCTATGATTCACAGAGAGACACGCACACACAAATAACAATCATAGGAAGTGCGATAACTCAATACGCCGGCGCCAGTTTCTGCTCGGGGTAACTACGCCAGCGCCCCACAGCGGCATCCGCCTCAAGAGCCTCACAGAGGGAGCGTCGCATTTTCCACTACAATCTTCTAGGGCACTGTAACAAGGTCAAGAATGCGGTCCGATCATGGCTGCTACGCGTCGGTAATGATTTCTATGCTGCTGGCAACCAAGCCCTCGTGAAACGCTGGGACAAGAGCATTAGTGCAGCTGGAGATTACGTTGAAAAATAAAAGTAATTTCTCGCCTGTAAGTTCATTTTACTTTTGCGAAAAATGAAAAGTCCCGGTTTGACTTGAACGCCCCTCGTAGTTATCCCAAACTCCTAGCGGTTTTTCGAAAAAGTGACTTTTTAGTTTCATTGACATTCCGTCTTGTGGCCCGCAAACCCTGTGTCGACGACACATTCGTGGTCTGCCCGTGCTCCGGCTTGGCATGACACATTTGGCTTGGTTTCTTCTACCGAGCCGTCTGCTGCGCAGATTGACATTGGGGAAGCGATAAACAGTTCGCTATTAGGGAGCCAGTATATTTCTGGACTTCACTGAACCCACGAAGAACGTGAGTTTTGCTTCCTTCGACTGCAAAGCATTTGCTAGGCCAGTACGGACTCCTGGTGTGTTTCGTGTTCTGTGCTGCGTGCCGAGAATGCGTGAGCGTTTTGCTCCCGTCTGCAAGAACACTTCAGCATGCAGTTCCAATGTTTCAAACCACAACTTTCCGAAAGGCGAAAGAAAAAGCTATTGACTGCAACAATCGGTTACAACTCCGACTGGGTGCCACCTCCGAAAGCAGCTATTTGATCTGTTCATTTCGCTCATACGAATGTTGCGGAAGCAATACGCAACTTGTTTCACACGAAGCCAAAGAAGTCTCGTCCGGGATGCTGTGCCAACGTTATCTGCCGCAGGAGATTGCAGTGGCAGGACTAGGCAGCAGATAAAGGTAAGACGCGTAATGTTCGACAAGTCAGTCATGCGGTGCAAATGCCATCCCATAGAAAAGAAAAATACGCTATCCGTCAGTTACTGCTTCATCTCAGAGATTAGGCCCCGGCGGGTGTATTCTCAGTACAGATTTGGAATTGCCTTATTTGTTAAATGATTTCGCAGGCATTCTGGCACCACCTTTTCGGTGGTGCCAGAATGCCTGCGAAATCATTGCACTCCACGTCCCAACTATCACCATCTGGGTTTCAAGCTGAAGGCTGTCACCAGTGCAACCAGACGCCCCGTCAAAGTTCATCAGTTTTTGTTGACGGAACAGTGACACCTGGTACTGAGACATTTCATCTTCTGATGAATCAGGTGCATTGCATCACTTGTGCTCGACTTCTTTTATTCGTATACCCTCGTTGTTGCTCGTGTAGCGGGCCGTGGACAATGACGAAGATGACCACGCGCCTGGAGCACCTGCCTCGGTTCCACCAGCGTGGCAATGGAGATAGGCCACTGTCATCGCCTCTCCGTGGCATACGATCACCGTCGGTCGGGACTCATGTAGAGGAACAACACCTCCTCTACATTTTGTGACCCGAACTATGAACACCACGTTCGGCGCAATTCGGCCCTTCTCCATGTCAAATTTCTGACAAAATCGACGAGCACTACCAAGGCAAGCTATCCCTGGAAGCCACCACCATTACCTGACGCATCACGACCGACCGCATCCGTCCCGCTTCCGCTACCGATCCACGCAACCGATCCTACCGGTCCACGCTACCGATCCGACCAACCACGCAACGTCTGGATTCATCATCCCATGCGCCCACCGACCCGCTTCACGGCTTCCAGGGACCGACCTGCGCTATCCACGGCCTCCGGCACACTCACGACCCACCGCTTCATTTCATGCATCTCGACGCTCATCCCCTGCTTACCATGCCCGAGGTTTTTATGTTCTTACTCATATGCACGCCAGCACATCGTGTATTTTCAGTAAGTTATAAATTAAATTTGGCTCAGCTGTTGTATTTTGGTCACAAACAAGGTGTTCTTCCAGAGCCCTCAAGGGTTACATTCAAGCAGATTCATGTGTGCAACAGCACATACCTTTTCTCATATTTGAGAAAGGTAAATCGAAATCTTCCAGTTGGTGTGTTTCAGTCATCAATTATGTTTTTCGAGACGTTTCAGGATTACATTCAAACAGCATCATGTGTGCAACAGTACATTCTTCTTCTCAGGTTTAAGCAAGGTAAATCTGTCCGCTGTTGTGTTCTGGCATTGCAACAGAAGCTTGTGTTGCATTCAAGTGGTATCATGTATACAAAAACTTGTTTTATACCTTTCTGTAGCTGCTATACTCATATTGCGAGTACAGACATTCCTGCAGAACATATCGGAGAATCTTGTGTGCTATTGTTGTTATCATCTGCAGCAGTATATTGATAATACTAGTTATTCAATGACTTCAGCTAACATTTACATTCTTACTTCCAGGTACACCTAGGGTTGCCACAAGGCCGGTATTATACCGGCACGGACGGTTATTTGCGCTCTCTGCCGGTTGCCGGTAGGAAGGTGATACTGGCAGATTTTTGCCGGTATTTGTGGCTCAAGACCTTTCATAAGGGCTTTTACGGGATTTTCCCTTCAACATTCCACTACAGCTTGAATACATCTGGAGCACAGACCCAACTCCGCAGTCACCAGTCGTTTTCTTAGTTACTCATTATAATTATTATTCATTGTTATTACCACTGTTATTCATTAAGTCTTGTGTTCGGAGAGGACAACAGCAGTAGTTGTGCAAAGATGTTGGTAGTTGTGTCGATCCAGCTAGAACTTAGGCCGTATACAACCATCATGAGATCTCTGCCTGCAAAGAAGGGTCTGTCTGCGTCGACGCGTTTTTCAAAGTAGTAAGTGGCAGTCCAATCCGGTTGCTCCAATACGATCCAGTGTCAGTGTACTTCCCCTTAGGCAAAGTCGTAAAAAGAATGGAACCTTTTTTTCCGATAAAGAAGGCCTCCAAAATTTCACGGGCAAAAATTTATCTCTGCTCCTGCTCAGAATCCTAATTGATTTAAAATCGGGGGTACATGTGCATTTTTTACAGTGAGTGGGTAGGTGCAATTTGTCCGTACTTTTTAACGACCTTTCGTGCTCCCTAGCTCTGTCATTGATACATCTGCCTGCCTGTCCGATGTAAACTCTACCACAGGTCCTGCAGTTGATGTGAAGGGCTGTGGTAAAAAACATGTCGCCTTATGTGGAATGTCGTGTAAGAAATTCCTCTCTCCTGTGGTAGAGTTTACATCGGACAGACAGGCAGACGTATCAGTGACAGAGCTAGGGAGCACGAAAGGTCGTTAAAGGGACGGTCTCGTACACCCTGGCCCATCCACAAAGCGTACCATTCGATTCCTCATTGTTGAAAACGTAATACTGTGAATTCGCTCGTCCAGAATCGTCACGGTTATTAAATAAACGAATTAAGTTGATAAGAACAGCGCCAGCACATTGCGATTTCTGTTGGCAACAGCGATATCCGCTACGATGGCAGACCGCTTATTGGATGAACAAATCGTCTGCTCTCGCGCCTTTTTGCAGCGGTGAGAGCAGACGACTTCCAAAAGGTGCTCGAGGATGACGGCGACGGCAATAAATTTGCTGCATATGTGGTCTGGTCAAACGACACACGCGTATTGTAAAATGTGGCCGAACAACAATGTCAATACGTCTCGCATCTTCACTTCGAGCGGGTGTTTACGTGGATGACTCCACCTAATAAAGGCAGTTGATGCTTATTTACTAACTTGTCTCTCTCGTTCGGTATTTTGAGCACTTCAAGTTCGTCTTACCTGCGAAAAGAATATTCCGTATGGAAGTGGTGGAAACGTAACCCGGGTGTATAACAACTCTTTTGTCGACGACAATGTGACGAAAGTGGATATAGAAAAGCACCTGTTGGGAGGTGTTTCGTGTCCTTATAGGACGTTTATTGAACTGTATAACTGGTTGACTACATTGCTGCGTACAGAGAGAAAGAGGTACACTTGCGTGCACACTATATATATATATTTGTGGAGCGTACAGAGGGCGTCTGAGCAGGGGTGTTATATGATGCGCCCGTGAGGAGTGATGCCATCTGGCTTATACATCTCTAAACATCCTCCCCTTTGAAAGAAATCGCTTGTCTTCTTTAAATAAATGCAACATAACTGTAAGCTTAGTGAAACAGAAAGTCCTTGAAACGGCGGGGCGGTCTTCGATCTCTTGTAGGCCGGTGCTGATCCTCCTCTTGTATTGTTGGAGGGGTGTTGCAAGCATTGTCTTCTGTGTCCAGCAGGTCATTGTGGTCCAACAGGGGTTGGTTCGGTCGACTGCATCTTTGAGAGATGGATATTGGTTCATTGTGCTTCTTCTCGTGGTGAGGGACTTCACGTAGATGTACGCGATTGTGTCTGAGAAGTTGGCCCTTGCTGCGAACTTCGTATGAACGTGGTCCACATCTTTTTGTTATTGTCCCGAGCTTCCATTTGCTCGTGCTTGCCACTGGTTGTACTCTTACAGTCTGTCCTGGTTGTAGCTCACTGAGCTGCTTCGCACTTTTGTTGTAGTAAGTGGCACTTCGTCTTTGTTGTGCTTGCTTTGCTATTTGTGGTGTCCCATATCTCGGCTGCAAGAGGACCTCCGTTGTAGGTAGTGTGGTTCGCGTTCTGCGCCCTAGAAATGCTTCTGCGGGCGACATTTGCGTTCCTTGCTGGGGTGTGTTCCTGTAGTCAAGGAAAGCTAGCTGTGGTTCTCGCCCACTCTCGAGTGCTTTCGTTATTAGTTTCTTCGCCGTTTTCACTGCAGACTCCACCATGCCGTTTGATTGTAGGTAGTGTGGGCTGCTCGTGTGATGCCTAAAGTCCCATTCATTCGTGAACTGGGCGAACTGCTGGCTGGCAAATTGGGGTCCATTATCCGTGAACACTTTTAGCAGAATGCCATATCTGCCGAAGTGAGCTTTCAGCTTTCTGATAACTGCGTCACTCGTTGTGGAACGGAGTTCGTCCACTTCCCAGAAGTTGCTGAGGTAGTCGACCGTGACGAGAAAATGACGTCCTGCGCATTCCATTAAGTCCACGCCTATTTTCTCCCAGGGATTTGCTGGAACAGGGTGGGACATCAGGGGTTCCTTTTGTTGTTTTGTCATGTGTGCCTGGCAAATGTCACAAGCTCGCACAAGTTCTTTCAGTTTAGCGCTGATTCCCGGCCAGTATACACATTCTCTTGCTCGCCGGAGACAACTTTCAATGCCTATGTGGGACGCGTGAAGCTTCTGTTTGATCTCTGTTCGTATTTCCTTTGGTATTACCAGCCTTTGTCCTCGGTATAGTAGTCCGTCTTCCACACTCAGCTCTTCGCGAAACGTAAAGTATGGTAACGCTTCCGGTGGGACCTTCGCTTTATCGTCTGGCCATCCCGTTGTTATCATTTCCGCAAGTACTTGAGATGTCGCGTCGCCTGCTGTGGCTTTGCGCACCTTTTCCAGCGTTGCCGGACGTACTGGTATGTGTGTGATAACATTCACAATGGGCGCTTCCTCATTTTCAGTGTCTTGCTCGAGGTATGCTCGTGAGAGGGTATCTGCAATGACGACCATCTTTCCTGGTTGTTAGACAATGTCTACGTTGTACCTTTGTACCTGAAGCATCATTCCTTGTAGTCGTCGGGGCATTTGTGCGAGCGACTTTTGTTTGATTGCTTGTAGAGGCTTGTGGTCAGTAATGACCATTGTCTTTCTTCCATAAGTGTATTGATGAAACCTCTGCAGGGCGAATTTGATTGCGAGCATCTCCTTCTCAATCTGAGCATATCTGGTCTCTGGTTGGCTTAGAGCTCTGCTTGCAAATTCCAATGGATGTCCTTCCTGTAGCAGGACTGCACCTAGTCCGTCTTTGCTGGTGTCGCATTGTATAGTCAACTCCTTTTTATTGTCGTAGTATGCAAGCACTGGGGTTTGCGTAACCATGCTCTTGACCTTGTTGAAGGCTGCATCTTGCTCAGCTCCCCATATCCATGGCGTATCTTTCATGGTTAGTCTCCGCAACGGTTCTAGTTCGCTGGACAGACGTGGCATATAGCGCGAAAGATAGTTAGCCATGCCGCAGAATCGTTGCACTCCTTGCACATATTGGGGTGGTAGCATCCCTGTAATTGCCTTCACCTTGTCTGTGTCTACTGCAAGACCTTCCTTTGTAAGTCTGTGTCCCAAAAAGAGAGTTTCTGCCTTGTTAAGCTCACATTTCCTTTTGTTGAGTTTGATGCCCTCTTGACGGCATCGATTTAGCAGCTTCTCAACCTTATTATTGTGGTCTTCTTGCGCTTGTCCTTGAGTGGAACCTACGCCGTAGACTAGAATGTCGTCGGCCACACAGACTACACCAGGCATGTCCCGTAGTGCCATTTGAAGATGCTTCTGAAATATTTCGCTGCTGACCTTCAACCCGAATGGCAGTCTGAGCCATCTCTTTCTTCCAAATGGCGTTTGAAAAGTTGTCAGGAAACTTGATTCTTCGTCGAGTTCGCAGTGCCAGTATCCGTTTCTCAGATCAAACCTGGCGAACACTTTTGCCTCTGCAAGATCTGGCAAGAGGTCATCAAGCACTGGCAGAGGATGAACCTCTCTTTGCAATGCTTTGTTTAAGGCTTGTGGATCTATGCAGATGCGCATTTCTCCCGACTTCTTTTCTGCAATGACCATTCTGTTCACCCACGGGGTCGGCTCATCTACAGAGGTGATTACACCGTTAGCTTCGAGTTTGTCAAGTAGCTTTTTGACTTCAGCCTTAATGTTCACCGGCACTCTGCTGGTGGTGCATAGTTGTGGTTGTACAGTTGGGTCCACGGTCAGATGTACCTTTCCTGACAAATGTCCAAGTTCTTCATTAAACACATCGTTGTGCTTGTCAAAAATAGCTGTCTCCTCATATACTTGTGACACGAGGTCATAGTTAAAAGTGAGAAGACCCATTTTTTCGGACACATCCTTGCCGAGTAGAGGTGTGTAACCTTCTTTTACCACAACAAATTCAACGAGAGAGCGAGTCTTTCGTTGCTTTACATTCCTTATCCAGAGTTGGCAGGTCCCGACTGGTGTAACTGTACTCCTATTCCAAGCTCTCAGAGCTGTTGTTGTTGGGCTCAGCTTCCTGCCTTCAACGAACTTCGCAGGAATCACGTTCAAGGTTGCTCCGCTGTCTACCTGGAATTTCACTGCGCTGCCATCTTCAAGTAGCATAGTTGCGAATATTCGTTTCTTGTCATTATTTGTGGATACGTGAAGCACTTCCTCTTCAGAACTAATGGGACTGTCTTCTTGCAAACCGTGAACTTTGCCCGCTTTGCATACTTTTGCAAAATGATTCTTTTTACCGCACTTTGCTCAATTTTTAGTCCAAGCTGGGCATTCACTTCTCAGCCGCTTATGTCGTCCCCCACAATAGCGACAGTTCTGCACTTCCTTCTTGTTTTCGTTGTTACCTGTCTGAGTTGGCTTCGTTTTGGAACGCTGTTCTTTGCATCGTATGGCGTTAATGACACTCTCGGTTCGTTTCGCAGGTGAGTTGTCTTGGAATGCCTTCAGTTGCGTTGCCGCTGACTCATGTGCAAGACATATTTTAACTACGTTGTCAAGGGTTGGATCCACGTGCTTTAAAATGTCTGTTCGTAGAGCGTTACTTTCAACCCCGAAGACAACTTGGTCTCGTATCATTTTGTCAGTTTGTGCTTGAAAATTACATGCTTTGGCACGCAGCTTCAACTCCGTTAAGAACGTATCAAAGGCTTCATCAGTGCCCTGAACTCGGCAGCGAAAGGAGTACCGTGCTTGGATTTCGTTTTCCTTAGGCGCAAAATACTTGTCAAGCTTCTCTATAACCGTGTTCCACACTAAATCTGGCTCTGGTGTTGCCTCGGTTGCCTCTCCGAAGTCAAGCGTGTTATAGACATCAATGAGAGCTGTGCCTCCAAGCGATAAGAATAAGGCAACCTTCTCTGCATCCGATTTTTTACTGCCTCCTGTTGCTAGTAAGTATAGTTTGAAGCGTTGTTTGAAAGACTTCCATTCTGTGGCGATATCACCTTTAAAGCACATTCCTTGCGGCGTTTCAACTTTGGCCATCGCCATTCCGAAACTATATGACAGGCCTACCTTGCTGGGCGGGCGTGCGAGATCAAAGGCGTCTTCAAAACGTTGTGCTCACGATCGGCACTCGAACTTCTGTTCTGTCGGAAAGCCGCTGTTGTTACACCTTGCTAGATGAGGTTGATGGAATGTCCCAGCGGGCAGATGGACGTGGCCTCACACGGACGTGGTCTTCCTCTACAAGGTGATGCAGGTGACATCCCACTTCTGACACCATGTTTCGTGTCCTTATAGGACGTTTATTGAACTGTATAACTGGTTGACTACATTGCTGCGTACAGAGAGAGAGAGGTACACTTGCGTGCACACTATATATATATTTGTGGAGCGTACAGAGGGCGTCTGAGCAGGGGTGTTATATGATGCGCCCGTGAGGAGTGATGCCATCTGGCTTATACATCTCTAAATAGGAGGCACATACTCAAGCATCTTCAACAAAAGGTCTGATTGTCGCACGCGTGCGTGTACTCCGCACGTTTTGTTCACGATGCATATGAGGTAAGAGACGTTCTGCGAGCACGATATGTATGGGACGGCGCCGGACGCAGCTCAAACTAAAAGATGTCGACTGTCACGCAGTCAACTGTTAGCGGCAACGGTGTCCAAAGAACTGGATACGCGCAGTATTGAAATGTAGGTATTACTTTGTTGATAACAGCCAACAGTGATGTGTACAGAAATTGTCGGCACCGCACGAAACGGCAGTCCCGCGTACCGCGGTAGTATTGCGGGAAGGAAGTGCTTGATCCAGCAGGCTACATCAGTTTGTTTTGCATATAGCCTCTCTAAGGTATTATTCCTACCGGAGCAGTATATCGCCAAACTATGCTCAATAATGTTGTCTTGTACCCCTTCAGTAGCTGACACTAACTGATCAGAGTGGCACTCCTTCCTGTGCCAGAATCAACACCTATTAATGGGTCACAAATATAACAACTCCAATTCGCAGGCTTCACAGCTCTATTTAATTTTTCCCTGCACATTGCTGATGTGAGAAAAGTATTGCATAATATAAATATGTAAGTTATATCCACAAATCAGTGTTGTGATTATATGATGTTCAAGCAGCAAAAGACAAGACAACCTTGTTGACAGGACAGGACGACAGGTTGCTCAGAGCTTGCTGCTTGAACATCATTATGACTACTCGATACCAACAGCCCAGTTTTAACACAATTGGTCAGTGCTGTGGACGTACATTACAATAAGGGACAATAAAAGATGACTACATAAACACTCATCTTCCGCAACCTTTATATTCAACGTGTTGGACATGTTAGTCTGCAACTCCTGATATCGAATCAAAATGTGAGCCAGTATGGGCTCATGAACACACCGGTGTAACATGAGCAAAAATAAGACTGACGACATGACGACAAGTTGCAAACCGCTGTTCCATCTTACAAATTTGTCATGCACGTCTAGGTATTTTTCATATTTTTTAAACATTTCCACATCTTTTATATTCAACGTGCTGGACATGTTAGTGTGCAACCCCTGACACAATCAAAATGTGAGCCAGTATGGGCTCTTGGACACACCGGTGTAACATGAGCAACAATAAGCCAGACGACATGTAAACATGTTGCAAACCGCTGTTCCATCTTACAAATTTGTCATGGATGTCTAGGTATTTTTGATATTTTTGAAAGTTTTTAAACATTTCCACATCTTTTATATTCAACGTGCTGGACATCTTAGTGTGGAACCCCTGACACGATCAAAATCTGAGCCAGTATGGGCTCGTGAACACACCGGTGTAACATGAGCAACAATAAGCCAGACGACATGTAAACATGTTGCAAACCGCTGTTCCATCTTACAAATTTGTCATGGACGTCTAGGTATTTTTGATATTTTTGAAAGTTTTTAAACATTTCCAAGTCGTTTATATTCAACGTGCTGGACATCTTAGTGTGGAACCCCTGACACGATCAAAATCTGAGCCAGTATGGGCTCATGAACACACCGGTGTAGCATGAGCAAAAATAAGACTGACGACATGTAAACATGTTGCAAACCGCTGTTAGATCTTGCAAATTTGTCATGCACGTCTAGGTATTTTTCATATTTTTTAAACATCTACACATCTTTCATATTCAACGTGCTGGACATCTTAGTGTGCAACCCCTGACACAATCAAAATCTGAGCCAGTATGGGCTCATGAACACACCGGTGTAACATTAGCAAAAATACGGCTTTTCCATCTTGCACATTCGTAATGCATGTCTAGGTATTTTTGATATGAAATATTATAATCATCAATGATGATAAGGGCTTATTCGATGCAGAAGCATGGTCTTTGATGCAGATATGTTGGATGGTCCTGAAAAGGGCTTTTTTTTTTTCATAGGCCAGGGGTAATTGAAGACGTTGACGTAGATCAGCTTATCCTTGATTTTGTCATTTGCTCCAGGTGTAATGATATGAATGGAAAGCCTTCACTTATCACGTTGACAACCTCGTGCCGCTTGCGGGAATGGATAGAGAGAGCAGCTTTCTTCAGCAGTCTATCCAAGTTCTGATACATATGACGAAATGCCCAAATCTGAAATTTTGCATAACGTACCATGAAACACACATTTTTATATGCAAATAAAAAGCTGCGCAACAAAAACAAACCTTACAACCCCTTTCAGGAGAATACAACACCATGTGTACGAGACGGATCGAAACAGGTTCCGGATTGTGCGCACAACACATGCTGGTATTGGCGAGCAGTGGCTACACACACACCTGCAATGTTTGTACAATTTAGAATGGTGTCACGATCAGGCGGAACATATATAAGCAAAAACGTGCGCTTTTATGGATGAGTCTTACCCGTCCATCGATTCCGGATCATCCACTACTTTCACTGGCTAACCACGTTGTTGTGGCAAGGGTCAGTAGCTAAAGGTTCATCAACGTCCCCGGTTCTTCAATCGATCGGCGCCGATGAGCTCATCTTCACCGCTTAGTGACAGGGGCCCGTCACTATCGCTAAATTTGCTATCAGACATTACGACGTCGCGCGTGACAACTTCCAAGCGCAAAGCGCATACACCTCCGACTGTATTGTGCATTGTGCTTCAGTCGCCCAATGGGCGACCTGCCACCATAAATACCATAACCACGTCACATATGACGTTGCATGAGAGGGAGTTGAATCCAGCTGCGACTTCCGTCGTCTGCTGTCACGGCATATTCCTTCAAATTTCTCGAAAACCACTTCGTTGTTCTGGTTGAAACTTCGCGACTGTGTTTCTGTAGCACTCTTGAATATAATTTCAGCTAAGTTTCGGAATCGCTCGATCTGTACGAGACCGTCCCTTTAAAAAGTACGGACAAAGTGCACCTAGCCACTCACTGTAAAAAATGCAAATGTACCCCCGATTTTAAATCAATTAGGATTATGGGCAGGTGCAGAGATAAATTTGCCCGTGAAATTCCCTTCTTTATCGGAAAAAAAGGTTCTCTCTGTATCAGCGATACATCTATCTCGCTTGCCTCGGGTGAGAGGCGGTTACTTGAACAGGCGAAGAACTAGGTTGTCTAGTAAATTTTTAAGTTGTTCTGGTTGTTCTTATCTACCTGCTTTTCCTTTTTTTTTTTTGCTCTTTCCTGTTGCGGCGCACCCTCCTGTGCAGTAAAGTTCAGTTGGAGTCAGCGCCCGTGTGTCTCTCATGTTCCTCCCGTGGTTGTCTGTTTCGCGCTGTGTTTTTTCCCGGTCTAGCAATGAATTACCAACTAGCCCAACAAAACATTTTGTAGAAAAATGTTTTCAGCCAATGGGGGGTGAGAGGACATCATTCTGGACTCTCGTTGACCTACGATGTGTTGTGTGTGAAGGTACTTTTGAACAGTGTAGGTGGTACAAGATTGTTCCCACATTCTTGGCAGTGTTGACTAATAACCATAATAAAGTAGAGCGTACATTTGTTGCTTGATATATTTGTGTCATGGCATAGTATGTAGAAATGCATCTGTCTCAACATAGAAGTGCCAAAACTGCTTTTTGTGCCTGAAACATGACAAATAGTTGTCTGTTCAACAGCACTAATCATGTGCCGGCCTCCATGGCATGTCTGTGACATTCCAAAGTGATTAACATGTCCCATAGATATGTGCAATGCTGAAGATGACTGTGTACCTTCTATGGATTCTCTTTTCAAGAAAAGTACTGCGATTTACGAACAGTGCCTGGCTGTACCTTCACAATTCTACATAAAAATATGTAGAGTTTCTGGAAGGAAACATGATGAAGGTCCATAGCAAAAACCATGAGGCAAGGGATAGGAAGGGGCATACACAACAACTTTAGCATACACAGTGTCTCAACATTGTGTGTGTATGTCCCTTCTTGTATCTCCTCTTCAGGTCTCGCCATCATGGACACTATTGCCAGCTCGCTTACTATTGAACCGTCGTTTCAACGATAAAGGTCACTTTCATGAACTGGATGGCAGCCAATGTGCTGTCAATAAAAAAAATAATGGAAGGAGCTCAATATGATCCGTAGGCTATGCGTGGTTATCGCTTTCTAACAAATGGTGATATAGAATTTCTGGACAGTGCCTGTTGTGGTAGTATACTTGTGTTCTCACCCTTGATGCCATTGTGTGTCATCGGTCACCTGTCGGTCATCTGCTAACATGCACATAGCTAAAACAAAGTATATTTGTATTTGAATACACTTGGTACAGCACATTGTTTTTTTTTAACCTAGAAATATTGAGTCTTCGGCATCACCAGCCTTAGTTGCTGAGCATTCAGTCATTTACGTTGAGCAAGCCCGGGCTTCCCCATTTTGATCAGGGTCTTTCAGCTTTGACGGGGCATTTGTGGACAAGGAAAACATTTGGACTGTGTATTTTGCTACGAAGTGCACCATACAAGGCAGAGGACAGCATCAACCATTTCCACAAAGGTTATTAAATTTGTAATAAAGTACATATACCTTTTGTCACTGACTAATTTGGTGGCAAAGTTTCTTAAGTGGCAGTTGTGCAATTTTAAGCACATGTTAAAAAAAAATTAGGGTATGGGAAGTGCTGTCCGGTTGAACATGTGGAGTACACAGTATAATAAATGGGGGGTTTACGTCGCAAGAGAACTGAGTGTGGAATACACAGCACAGTGTCATGTTCCTTATCCTGGCAATGTTAGCATGGTTCAAGAAGTGGGAAATGTTGCACTACCCTTAATAACATCTCTTCGGCCCAGCAAACAGGATACACAGACCCTGATTTGAAGACACTATGCCTAACTCAAAAGCAGGATGAGATCGACCCGTACTTTTGCGAAACTTTTGCGTACTTTTGCGTATTTGCGAAACTATTATAAATGAAATATGGCCTGTGTGGTATAGAGCAATGCGCACACTCGAGTAAACATGCAAAAAATACGTATAAGGGCTCTCGATCTACATGCCGAGATGCGCTCTACGAGATAAACAACACACTACATCAAACACTTTTTGTGCGGGGCAACTCTCATGACCATTCTCATATAACCGACGAATGGTTGAACGAATGCAGTTCGAAGAATAACGATACATTCATACGTTGGTCACTGCGGTCACGCTATGATGCTGCACAATATATGCATCTTGTGTAAGAAGCCGGGCAATCGCACGGTGTGCACACGGGCAGAAATACAGCCTTCTTTCTTTGACGACCATGCTCAAACGACCACCTCACTAAAAGTCATGTTGTTCAATCGCTCCCATTCCTGCACTTGCAGTAAAAGCAGCAAACGGGTCGACGTGAATGGCAGCTGAACGGTTGAACTGCGAAGTTCTCGAGCATATAATCACAATTTCACGTCCAAAATGTTGAGGTGAGTTCGCAGTTGTTTTTTCCATCGTTCAATAGTTCTCGGGAGTACCTCGGACGAAACACTCATCGTAGCCGGCCGCCATAACTGCATTTCCTCACAAATGGCAGAGGCCGCCAGGGAAGTCAGAGAAACCTTCCTCAGCTTTCATCCAATCAAAAGCAAGGTTCTCTATTTACGGAGATGGAGCAGGTTTTTCCCATCTAAGTCACAAAAATGGCTGCGCCCATAGCTTCTTTTGGTTTCTTTGATCAATTAATTATTGTAATAGGAAGACAAAATTGAGAAACGAAGGTGCGTTTCGGGGGCTCGTTCTGAATATCACAACAGTTTTAACACATCGCGAAATCAGCGCAGCTGACCTGTAATGTTCTATTTTAAAAGATTTAGATTTTTATTTAAAAGACAGTGCCGTGTTGTTTCTACCTTTTACCTACCAAGCAGTAGTTAACTACTGCACATCTCTGGCACAAGATCATGGCTTGTCATATGTATATGCTAGCAAGAAAGGTCACTCAAAAATGACAACCTAAGCTTCATAAAACAATCCCACTTATGATATCCACTTCTAGGTATAAACATTGAGTGGATTTGAGTGGTATCATACTCGCTTAACTGGCTCAGTCAGCAAACACTGCTTTGAACTATGCATTTATTGACTTTCTCAGTTCTTCTTTTTGGAGACACCAACAGTCCTGCCCCTTCTGCCAGTGGTCTTCGTATGCTGGCCACGAACACGGAGGCTGAAACAGACGGGAATGAGTTTCAAATGAAAGACATTACTAGGGCGCGGACACATATGCACTAAAAACTCCTTGAATAAGCATGCAACTACGCACTGAAAATCTTCGAAATGTGCAGTATAAATCCTCAATACATGCAATGTTTTTCATTGTTCTTGGTACGAAAGCAATGACACAAACGCCCATTTAAAAAATATTTTTTTACGAGGGCCATTCCACGCCAAGTGATCCACTCAAACCCCCCCCCCTCCCCCAGAATTTTATGTGAATTTTTTTGGTGGTTCCATATGACTCCGAAAGCAACAGAACATTGGTCTTTTCTAACGAAATCGAAATTTATAGGGTGCAGAGCCCCTCAAAGATGATGTGCTTGGCGAAAACCTATGTCGTTTTAAGCAGGCATTACGACCCACGTAAGGAGCATGTTAAAAAGCGTCTTATTTGATAGAGGAGAGTTCATTTTACAGTATGTAAGCAATTTTCATCATCACACTCGACGGGCTCGACGACGATGACTTTGCAAGATTTGTGCAAGTTTATCAATTTTTTTGCAATACAAAATTCTGGAATTTCTTGTTCTTACACTTGTAATTGGGAAGTTGTGCAAAAAAGTTGCACATTCGGAAAATTCGGTGTGAGGAGGTCTGGATAGAAGCGTGATCAAGGTGTCATTCAATGCACCGTCTTCCTAGCAAGGTGTAGCAAAAAATCTCAGAGGTACTTTTTGTTACTCAAATTTTTTTTAAAATGAAGGTAACTTATGTGCTGTACGCACGGGGACTATGCAACAAGAAATTTTGAAGAATTCCGGAATTTTTTATTGCAAAAAATTGGTAAACTTGCAAATTTCGTGCAGGCCACAAGCGCAGAGCCCGTTGAGTGCGATGTGATAATTGCTTACACACAGTAAATTTAACCCTCCCCTATCAAATAAGATGGTTTTTAACATGCTCCGTGCCTTACATTGGCTGTAATTCCTGCTTAAAACCAGGGATAGGAACCGGTACAGAACCCGAACCAAAACAGAAAAAAAAAAAAAAAAAAAAAACGTTATTTTTAGGGGTGTGCGAATATTCGAATTTGAGTCGAATATCAAACGCTCGAACTATTTGAAACGCGAATCGAATATCCAATATTCGATTTTTCGAATATTCGACTATTCCACGAATATGAACGACAACCTGAAAGTGGGCTTCACCTGATGCTTACGTGCATGAGGTGAAGCCTCCTTTACGAAATTGCCCTTGCTGCAGGACCAACACAGGCCGGACAGTGTTTAGTTTTGTTTAAGAAAACGTTACCCAAAGTTAGTTTTGTAGACGTCTGTGGAAAGAAATACCTAATTGTACTATCGACCGACCTTTTTTTTTGGAAGTTTGTGACTGTACCGCCAGTTTTTTGCCGGAACAAATGGCGGCCCTGACCGGATTCTGCCAAAAGGCTTCCAGCACTTCGCTTTTCGTTTTTAGCAGACGACCACGGGAGTGCAACACAATAAAATATCAGAGCCCAGCTACTCCATTCAGATGCCCTGATCATCTTGTGCAACGAAGGAGCAGAGAGTGAAACCGAAACTATGCAAAACTTTGAGTTTCCCTAAGAACGCTTCCTCTTGTGAAGCAAGTGGTCTACCCGAGGCAGCAGTAGACGCTTCCTGAAACAGTTATCTCACACCTGTGGCCCGTGGATGACGAAGACGTGCCACTGTGCCTGGCAGCCCGTTCTACAGGCACCGTCCTAGTGTGAGGCCACGACCATCTGCCCGCTGGGACATTCCATCACCGCCGTTCAGGACTCATGTAGGGGAATTACCATCTCTACATTTGGTGAACAGCATGTTCAGCGTAATTCGGCCATTCACCATCCTAAATATTTCGGCGGCAAAGCAGCAGAGAACCACCTTCTGGCGGACAAGTCGCATCGGGACCTCACTTTCATCGGCTACCCGCAGGAAGACCACAGTAAGCTGAGTTTCCGGCCTCCGCCTGCCTCATGATGGTCCTCCCCAGCATTTCTATGGCGACAAACAGCGCATCCACGCTTACGTACCGGTCGCGGTACTGTCGCCCACTCAGCAACGATCACTCAATGCACTTACTGAGCAACAAGCAACGCAGTAACGATCACTCAATGCCACACAACACACTCAGCGCCACTCAACACAATCAGCGGCAACTCAAGCATCCAAGCAGTCAAGCACTCGACATTCACATCTAATCACTGGAACCCGCTGAATCGCAGCACTCTTGTTCCCACCATCCCGCTGCTGCTGCATCAACAGCCACAATCACAAGCTATGTGTCCAGTCGTCCAACATCCACGAGTCGTCCTCATTCTCTTCATGGTATCAACGCGGACCTCAACTGCATGCACTGCCTGTCTGAGTGGGGGGAGTGATGTGGCGGCCTGTGGATAACGAAGACGTGCCTCTGCTGACACATGCCACTGCGCCTGGCAGCCAGTTCTACCAGCACTGTCCTAGTGTGAAGCCACGACCATCTGCCCGCTGGGACATTCCATCATCGCCAGTCAGGACTCATGTAGAGGAACACCATCTCTTCTACACACCTTTCTCTTACAACCGTGTGCGGTGAGGGTAAGCTCGCTTTCATGTAGCAAAATTACTGCCGATGAACCGGTTAAACCAGGACCGCAAAAAGTAACGGTTCCAATCTCTAAGTGTCTTGATGACTCCCCTCCCCACCCTCGTTTCTCCCGCAGTCAAACCTGCACCAAACCGATATACATGAACCTGTTCAAGCTGATCATTTCGGATCAGCGGAGCTAAACCCGAACCGAACCAATATGCCTGAACCCGAACCAGGCCGGAAAAAAATACCGCTTCCATCCCTGCTTAAAACGACATAGGGGTAGTTTCATTTTAAATCGAACAACCAGTGAAAGTCGCATTTTTTAATTCACCCAGAAAAAATATATGTTACAGGACAGCTCAAACGACAAATCGCGCCACGTGCGACGCTCATGCGTGGAGTAGTTTCCGCATGGGAGAGGAGGAAAGTCTGAGGCTGCTTGAGCGTGCTTTCATTTAGACTGACTTTGACGGGATCTAGTACCGCTGATTTAATGCCTAGGAACTGGAGGTTGTTTGTGATTATAGGCTGCACCATAGACACTGTCAACTGCCACCCACAGAACTCTGAGGGTCACAGATTTTCTGTTAAAAAATGCCAAACTTGGCATAAACGTTCAAGAAGGCCAAACTTTATTACCAATTTGCTTCAATCTAGAGGCCCACAACTTTGTTTGTTTTTGGTCAGTATGGAATGTTAGGCGGCCAAAAACAGTTTCCCCACAATTAGTGCAACCGTAGCGAAATTGGGACACCTGCAATAGCTCCCCGAACCTCCCGTGCACGAAACACACTCCTTCACCTTCACGATAGACACGTGATGAGCGCCACCACGCGTGTCACTATGTGACGCAAGTGGTAAGGACGCTCCTCATTGGACCTGAGATCACATGATCGAGGGGAGCAACATCACGCAGGCCGGAGCGTCTGCTACCGCTTCGGAAACGCCATGCGTTCTCCGGCTACGTGATGTCCGAAACGGAGGGTTTGAAGGCTGTCCACGACACCACCACGATTTTCTGGGGCAGCAGACACCACTGGAAGAACGAGAGGGGGCAGGTCAAAATTAACTGCACTGGTACAGCAAAAACCCTGTGCTTCCCGACAGTGTGCAGCCTGTCCGACCCTTTTCACCGCACAGTTGGTTCAGTGGCTAACAGAGGTGGCGCCACAATACCGCCGCCATCGCTTGCTTTCTGCTACTGTGAATTCTGAGATTGTACAGAAGCCACGGATATATTACTCTTGGGATCGTAATCTTATTTCCTCAGGCTGCATATATGCTTTGTTTTTTTTTTAGAAAACGTGATATAAATCATATAAAGAATAGAAGTCAACAAGTAACAGCTCGCAATGTTCGTAGCAGACAGTTTTTCCTACGAACGAATGAGGGGTTCTCTACCACCAACATCACAGTACAGTGTGTGTGTGGTCTGCAGTTGGAGCGCTCTGGCCTGTCACCGCGGCAGCGATTTTCCAAATTAACTGCACCATGGTGAAACAACTTTGGACAGAAATATTTTGTGGGAATGCTTTTCACATACTGCTTTACAAGATGACAGCAGTTTTTGGAAATGTTAGATACCACTTTAATGCTCCTTTAAAATGAAACTACCCATAGGTTTTTGTCAAGCACTGCATCTTGGATGGACTCTGCACCCCTTAAATTTCAATTTCGTTTGAAAAGACCGATGTTCTGTTGCCTTCGGAGTCATAAGGAACCACCAAAAAAATTCACCTAAAATTCTTGGGGGGGTCAAGCGGCACCTCTGGATCATTTGGCGCGGAATGGCCCAGGAACAACACGGTAAAATAAAGCCACCTTCGTTCTGCAGCACACAACAAAGAATACTTGTACCACAGATATAAATCATAAGATAACATACACAGACTAGCTGGTGGACAAAACTTATAACAAAACAAGCCTGAGGATGGGCAACATAATCACGAACATACACATGTTCATATCCTTCATGTTGCCCATACTCAGGCTTGGCGTTCGGGACTGCATCACGCAGATTAAAATGCAAACGGCACGCATCTTCGTAACGGTAATGCTGCGAAGGTGAAGCATGGCCCATCAGCCATGCATGCACAGGAGGATGGAGCAGCCAGGGTATGGGCTGAACACTGCACCTCACCCCACCGAAACATTGAAAATATTCAATTCCGACCAAAATTTTCCCGAAAGATGACTCAACGCAGTCCTCAAACCAGCAAAATCATCTATGAATAAAAAGTAAGCTCTTGCACCTGATAATATGGCAAAATAAGCATTTTTCATGCACTTTGATCATAGAAGCCTTCTGATCGGTCCCAAACCAAGACCAAAAGTGTTTTTCCATTGCACAGATACGAAACCATAGAGAAAAAAAAATGTGCGTCTGATATGAAAAAACGTGCATCTGATATGAAAATTTGTGCTCGACATTACTGTACCAACCAATGTTGCCAATTTAACCCATACAGTAGGCTGGCATTAATTAAAACTGATATTCTGTGTGTCCATCTAATACAACTTTAAAATTTAAATGTTTAAATTTAAATTTAAAATTTTTAAATTAGGTAAGAAGATAAGGCTTCCCTAGGCAGGTTGTGTGCTCGTGAGGAAGGAAAATCTATCTCAAGGGATCTGGTTTGTGAAGGACACTGAAAATGTGTACAATATTTCAAATGAGCGCGAGATATTTCTAACGCGAGAAAATATCATTTTATCGCAAAAAGCACACCAGCAGGTGAAAATGAAAAGGAATACATAAAAAAACTCGTGTGGCGCATAAAAAGATTAAATAACCCCCGCATGTTGTGAGAAGTTCAAATGAAATGGAGAAAAACGCGGCACCCAGCAACAGTCTATATGAAAGCCCAAAACTAGCTGCAGATAATGTAGTTTGCAAAAAAACTCATGCTTAACAAACACTAAAAAGAAAAAAACTGGTGGCTCAAGAAGGACAAGCTTATCAATATTACCTACATTTTCTCCTTTGAGAGTTCATTACGAGTGTTGATGGTTCACTAAGCATTTGGGGGATTCTGTCAGCTACAGAGCTGGTGCAAGTGATATCACAAAGCAAGAGGGATGGAAGCCAAAGAGCTCTAGTGGAGGATGACAAGTGAACAGTACCAATAATACACATTTGGTAGCGGCAATCGGGTTTGTAGATCCCCTCTATTGCATGCTGGCACTGTGTCAGTACAACCAATGGCAAGCCTGCCACATCGTCTCAGGTGAGAAGGAAATGTCTAATCTTTTTCCCCACGTTTCACCAGGCAGAATTTTTCAGTCCTCTCAGTTTTCTGGACGGAGCCAGCAACTCCGGCAACACATGGCAAATACAGACACTACTGGTGGCACCAAGGTAGCCATTCTCAAAGATGTTCCGAAAAGACATCTCTGCAAAGAAGTGATAGCCCATAGATAAAGAAACTATATAAATTCTTCTGCAAGTGTGGTTTTGTCATCTCTAACCATCCTGCAATGTACGAATCCTTTCAAGTTGGACTTGACCCTATACGAAAAAGATTCCGATGCATGTGCCCTTGGCAATATTAAAGGGATGGTCACATCCTTTCCAATCGATCTTGAAAGTATGATGACATTTTATTCCTCGTGGTATCAAAAATCCCATGTGAAATAGTGGCATAGGTTCACTTATTTGATGGAATACATGACAAGAACAGACTCCAGATGTTGAAAGTATGCCTTTTCTGGAAAATGCGCAAACGTCATTCCCTACACCACCAATGAGAGCATGGCCTTTCGAAAAGGATTTGGACGGCTCCTTTCTCTTCTGATCCCCGCCCACTCATGTCGTTGCCACTGGAGCCTCTGCAGCTGCAATCTATGCACAGATCTGCCAAGTTTGGGAAAACCAAGCCAGGGGGGGTGTTTCGTTTGCGCGAGAAATACTTGGTATTTTATGGAAGGGAAGACCTTTATTTCCACATACAACAGCAGGCTTTGCCCCGGCAGTTTATCAGACACAACTTATTATTGGAAAAGTTTTGTAGCAGCAGACTTTGCCTTCTTCAAGAGGTCCTCTGAGTAAGTCATTCTGTCAGGAGAAAACACCCGAACGAGTTTTGTTGGATACAAAGGCACGTTTTTTTTTCACCATGTGCAACTGTCGCTTAAACTCAGCATTGCTGTGCGGTAGGGATAGAACACTAAGCATTACCTCGGCAGTGCACAGGAACTTAAGGGACACTTCACCTTGGGCGCGCTGGTACTGATCCATACTAGCTCCACAAGCGATCCTTTCTTATACCCGCGCTGGATCATGCAACTGTTGCCACCCGAACGCGAGTGCCAGGAATCTAGCTGTTTTAGTCAGTTGGATCATGCTAGGGGCATCGCGGTTAACAGTCTTCGGGTTTCATCGCCTGCTAACCCATGTGACCTTCGATGTGCAGGCCCTTGCTACCCTTGTGGTGTGACAACACCGCATATAGCTGAGGAGCCACTGTTTAGTTCTATTGAAGCTGAGCAAAAAAGGTGCTTGCCGGCAAATTCCTGGCGCTCGGAAAGTGCCACACTAACATGCGAGATAGCTGCGCTATGATCAAGCAAACATGACTGCTTGGGATCTGGAAGAAAAAAAACGAAATGACCACCTGAATACGCCAATAGTTAGCTCTCCGGATCTTTTACGTTCCATGACTTTGTGGAAACAAACGTGGGCACTTACGGACGCCGATATTGTGAGCAATGTTCAAAACTTCAGATGATTTCGCCGAGGGTACGCAGTGTGAGCCGCCATTGAAACAAGACTCAACACCCTGGAACTCGTCGTACAAAGACAACGCAGAAAGGGCGTTCCATCACATCAGTGCGCTACGTGGCATATTTTCAAATGAGTGTTTCAAGCGCAACGGACAATCTGACTATTCTTGGATTTTAAGTGACACTGACCTGGTTCGCTTTTCCACCCAGTCTTTAATTGGACCTTTGGATAATTCGATCAAATTTCAAGTTCCCATCAGGAGCAAGTTAACGGAAGTTCACTATATAGTGTTGCTTCTGGATAAACTCTGTATGCAGCATTTTGGGTGCATCTTACTTCTCTTGTGTAGGGGTTTACGAAAAAGCCACATACTTGCTTAATGAAGCCTCGAGCTGAGAGTAGTGCTGCGCTGTTTTTCACCTTTTTTCCTGTAGCTTGCACTTCTGTTCAAATATTAGTGAATACCAACTAGCCCAATTCCTTATCGACATTCAGAATTTTTGTTTACCTGCTACGTTTGCAATGTATGGAGAAGTCGCATAATATATACAGTAGGATCTCGATGATAAAAAATCTCTCGGGGGGTTGCGGAAAATATTTGCATCATGCACAATTCGTATGATCAGAAATGAGGCAGATGAGCATACCAAAGTGCAGGAAACACATATTTGCTGCGTATTTTTTCTTTACTCGTGGCAAGAGAAGTTAGTTTGGAGCTTCTTATATTAACTGAAGAACATAGTGACTACAGAACTGAAGAACATTGTAACATTATCTTTCGTGCAAGTTTGATACGCACTTTTAAAGCACATAAAATCACACGCATGTGGTTTACTCAGCAAGGCACCAGAGCCAGTTGTGCAGCGCTGTTGTTTTCCATGCACAAGCGCCTTGCTTGTTCGTATAATCCACTACGACCCAGACATTGCTTGTTTCATCGTTGTCGCGACTGTCGGTATCAGAAAGTCCCAGTTGAGGTGCTTCAACCATCGTGCTTTTGCAAGGCGAAAGGTCTGTCTCTCTTCAACTCTGCGTCATAATCGTTCACCGTGGAGGGGTCCATCACGATGAGAACCTGCTCTTACTCTTTAGAGCGAGGGCAGTAATATTTTTCTAATGTGAAGTCCTCAAGTATTGTGACGTACCATCCTCCAGGTAGCAATATAAGATCGATGTATGCCGTGACTGCAACTGATTGCGCATGCGTAGCATTGTCCACGCAGCGTGTCGCCGGATGTGCTGTATCGCTTCCGGCGCATGGCATCTCGCCTGTTTGTATCATCCACCATGGCCCGGAAAAGTGCTTGCACTATCCCGAAACGTAACCTATTGCACATAAGGCGTTCCAGCTAGGACTTTGAACAATTTTGTACAATCTGTGTGATTGTATCATCGAGATTCTACTGTACTTAGTTTCCTTGTGCATGTATGAGCTTCAGTGGCTGTACGAGGAGCAATGTTCAATGAAGTGGTGTAGACATTCAAGTGCATCATCTACTGCATAACAAGGTGCGAGTGCAATGTAATAGCAACACTGCCTCTTAGACATACTCTTTATAGTGTGGGGTTTTATCAAGGCAGAAACACAGCTAGCCACTAATGTTAAAGGGGCATTAAGGTGCAAAAATTTCTCATCACTGTATGGAAGATCCAGTCACCTCAACACTAACACAGAAGGACCAGGGTTCATCCACTGCACCATTTGCAACAAAAATAAAAAATGAAATGCCAAATTGGAGGTTCCTCTTTCCTTCATCCAAAATAGCTGAAGACATCAAGGGTACGTCATCTACAGTGCATCCAACTATCCAAGGAACACACGCGGGAACGTCACCTTCTCGCATTTCTTTGTCCAATCAACACCACACAAGAGAAGCTCAGACTTGGCTGCATCGCGTAGATACACAATCTGTAATAGTGGCAGCCAGAGGTACTATCAACTGCGACCGAAGCAATAATGATGACATGGCAGATGCGTGAGCACAAGCCAGAACAATGTTTGGACTGCTATAATAGTGCTCTCGTGTGATTGTCAAGTGCACCTCTTGTATGCTCTACAATGCTGTTCCTGCCAAAACTATGGTTCGAAGTGGAAAAATCTTGTTACAAATTCATACGTCATCTTCCTCTGCAAATGAGATATTCTGATGTGAAACCCCTTGCTCCACACACATCAAAGTCTGCGCATGTTGCAAAATAGCGGATTATTGTACTTCTTCCTGCATTGCAGTGTGCGTATATTCCAAGTTGTGTTTGAGTTCATGTACTGAATCACAGGTAGCATCTTTCATATACGTTCCCAGCTATAGATCGATGGATGAAAAAGGTTATGTAATAGGCCATTCACCAATGTTTCATGTGGGCACGGGCACATAATCATGCTGGCATAGAGGAAAGCTTCCAAAAGCTGTGCTTTGCCCGTGCAAGTATCAGTAAATCAGTACATACTTCCAGTGGCTCACTCTCCGTACTGTGCGGAGAGTACACTGAATAATCCTGTTGAAAGCACATGTGTTCTGGACAGGGTGAAATTTTGCATGAAAGGAGTAGAAAAAAGTGACTTTGTTCTAACAATTGTTCACTGTTAGGGGATAACAACTAAGATGTGTTCATCCTTGTCAGACACCACCTTGACCCCACAGGTAAGCTGAATGACTCACCCCCAGAAGTGTCGCAGACCTCTGTGAGCTCGGATCTTCTTCAGCCGCTCAAGATCCTCTCTGAGCTTGTTCTCCAGTGCGTTTGAAGTCACTTGGCTGTACTTGCCATCTTTTATGTCCTTTTGACGGTTAAGAAACCAGTCTGGAATCTTGTACTGGCGTGGGTTCGACATAATAGTTATCAGTTTCTCAACCTGAAATGGAAGAAAATATTTTTCAAGAACATTCTTCAATCATGCAGCAACAAGATTCCAGGCACCATTGAAGGTACTATGAATGCATTTATGGGCTGCAGAGACCCAAAGATTCTGCCGGCTGTGCAATGTTGGGAACAATATCATTTGGATTGCTTCGGAATGGCAAAGGAGGCCCCAGTGTTCCATTTTCGTTCCATAGGTGCATCGTCACACGCCAACAGAAGTTTGTAAGATAAGCAAGGTACGTCGCGTTCCATGTAGGTATTACCAGATATCTGAATTCATTTTCTTGGCATTGGTGCAAAATACTTTACAAAATTTGTCGCAAAATACACCGCTTATTATTACCCGGAAACTTCAGTAATATATTTTACAGACTCCTTCCCCCCCATGTTTTCCGTTCTTTTTCTTTCACATTACACGAGCCCCGAAAAATGACGTCAGAGGAGAACCCCCAGTGACAGGAACCTTCTTTTGTTTTGACTGATCCTCCTATTTAGTGACTCTAATCGTCCCCGTTTACCAAGCCGTACAAATAAAGGCAGATTGGGGGGGATAAAGGCTTTGGGTTGACACACACGAAACCAGCCAAGGTCGAACGGCGGGGCCTCGCAGCTGGAGCCGCAATATTTCCAACAGAGGCTGTTTCTTTTTTTCCCCCGGACATCAAGAGGAACAATGTGACAAATAATAAAAGGACAGAGTAAAAAAAAAAGTAATAACAGTCGCTTGACAACATAACATCTTGTGTCAGAGTAGGAAACAATGCAGTACAACCTCCTTATATTTCATCTGAAAAATGAATTTGTGCTTTTGCGAATAAATCATTCAAAAATATTATTTGTCAAAAATGTTGATTATTTGACAATTGACATCAATTATTATTTGACAAAGTGTTGGGGGACTAGGGGTGAAAGGCATGTATGCCATGTTTAGTCACTATCTGTCAGAGAGGAAAAACCTATCAAGTTGTCAGATCGCCTTCTGGATGCGAAAAAGTGGATTAGGATGAGGAATGTGGTTATAGGCAAGCGGATTACACAGAGTGAAATATTCCTTAGGATAACAGCATTTAGAACTGAAGCTTTTTTTGTTTTATTCTTTTTTGTTTCATCACGCTCCGAGCGAACCAATAAAAAAATCGATCAGACGACCGCTGCCGTTTCGATTAAACTGTGTTCGATCAAACGACTCTCAACCAAATGTCCCGGAACAAAAAGAAAAGGAAGTTCCTAAAACTCCTTGAACTCTGTCTTTATGTATAAATGGACAAGATAAAATGAAAGGAACTTGACACGAAGGTCTCTGAGCACAAATTCCGCCTCATAACGCGCTGATTATTGCCCGGAAACTTTAGTACTATATTTTTAGACACTGCCTGGTTTGCATGGTGCCAGGAAATGCATTGGGACGGGGAGCTGATGCGCCCTCTTAGTGAACCATGATCTGTACCTTCGTAAGCTTACTTTATATGGTGTTTCTGACTCTTGTATGTGTGTTTGCCTCTTACTTACGGCATCACTTATACTGTGTGTCCGGATCCTACTCTGATACCTACATTTCTACTTCTGGTGTACCCCAAAGATCAAATCTCTGACCTCTACTGTTTAATATTTTTATTAATGATCTTGTATCCTGCGTTAAACATTCCACCATGCTATAGTATCCGGATGACTTCAAAATAATGAAAAGCATAACCTCCTCATCTGACTGCTTACTGCTTCAGGAGGATGTTTAGTGTTACTTCTTGGTGTACTTCTAATTTCCTCAAAATCAGCACGTCAAAAACTGAAGTTACCTCATTCATGCGTAAGTCTCAAGTAACCAGATTTCAGTACTTTTCAAGATGGCGAAATAGCCCGAATCGACACCATTTGTGATCTCGGTGTTGTCTTTGTTGCAAAGCTTCAATTTCATAAGCATGTGAGAGCAATTCGTTCTGCTGCACTTCGTATGCTTGGTTTGATCACCTACAGCTGTAAAATATTTTCTTCTCACTGTCTTCTCCTGATTGGTCACGCTTGCAAGGCAGTGCCGTGTGATTGATAGGTTGCAGCTAGAGTTGCAGAAGAAATCGCTCGTGAAGCAATCGGCTCCGCAACTCTGGTTGCACAACCAGAGCCTCGCCGTTCACACAGTGGAACTTGGTGGCACAACCTGGTTGCTCGCAACTAAAGTGGCATCATGTGAATCAACCCTTAGATGCACAGCAACTCCGCTGGCGGACGACTGTCGGCCTCCTCCTGACGCTCCTCATTGCTCCGCAATAAAAATGGCACTGTCTTCTGCCAGCACAGTCTCGAACAACTGCTGGGGGACTACCAGGAAAACCAGGCTTTATGGCTGATGCGTAGGAGTATCACAGATGACACCCGTCAAGACGTAGTGCTTTTCTTGTGTACTCTTGGCAGCGAGTGAGAGGGAACAGGCGAAAAGTACGCTGGTAAGAGTGCGAGGTGTGCGTAGGTTATCGTAGGTAAACAATGGGCGCATGGAGATGACATGGTCGCCGCTGTCGAAACTTTCCGTGAGTAAATGATCTCTGGAGGAATTCGTGGAACCAACCGCCGCTTGATTATTATGGATTACAAAGCACCATGCATAGTTCCAGCCAGGTATGTACAGGGTGTGTGCAAAAAAACGTGACCCGCATTTTTACATGTAACTCGTTGTCTACTTAGCCGAGGAACTTCCGGTGGCGCACGAGGGCATATTAATGCGTGCGAAAGCTACAAAAAAATCCTGTAAGACATACTCGGAGTAAAAAAATAAACAGAGCACGAAAACATGCGCTTCCATGCATTAGAATAGGGCGGTCATGACAGTGCATGGTAGTGCATTTCGGTTTCAGGAGAGTTATGTGCAGGCACCGCTAGGGGTACTGCCGATGAGCATCCATGTGGGACATCGTTTCAAGTTATGCACCGATAACTCCCCTAGCGGTACTTGAACACAACTCTCCTACGTCCACTATGTTGCCCTTTCACATACACCCTGTTGTCCGCCATGTTGCCCTATTCTGATACACGGAAGCCGACGTTTTCGTTGTTCTGCTTATTTTATAAGCTGAGTATGGCTTCCACAATTTTTCTGCAGATTTCGCACGCATAAATGCACCATCGTGCGCCACCGGAAGTTCGTTAGTTAGGTAGGCAACAAGCTACGTGCCTAAATGCGGGTCACGTTTTTCTGCACACACCCTGTAGATTACAAATTTAAAATCGAGTGGCGCCGCTAAACTAGGCATGAACCGCAACTTTTTCTGCAAGCACTCTATCTTCACGAACCAAGAGTCGACTGACTTGACTCTGGAGTCCAAAACGAACACAACCCATGTGCTGTTGATAGACTTATCACGCAGAACATTACAGGGTGTGGTACACGGGATATTTTTGGATTCTGTGTGATACGTACCTCCTCCTCCGAAAGTTCACCCGCCCTCTTATTCAGGTCCACGTCAGCTTTTTTGCACACCATGTTTGAGAAGCGTCGTCCGACACCCTACACAGGGAGTGGAGTAAGCGTTTGCACGGCATATTGTAACAACCAATGTAAAATGAAAACGCACCTTGATCGCGGTAAGGGCGAACATCACCTTACGCCGTCCATCAATATTCGTGTTCAGGACACGCAAAATGTGCTGAAACTTGTCTGGGATAACCAGCGACTGCAAGAGAGAAGCAGACACATATCGTAGTCGTCGATAAAATTCTAACGCGAATAGCTCGCAAAATTACTACGAAGAACCTTCCTCTAACGTTATTCAAATGCGGCTATGCACAGAACTGTGTATTTTTTCAGGATGTCAACGATTAAAAACTTGTGAGGACATACCATTTTAGAACCCACAACGCCGGAAATGAAAAGGAAGTGAAGAGGCACCACAAGGGTTCACGGTTGACACAACACACGCTCCACATCCGGTTGGATGGATGAATCGTGGTGCCCCCTAGCAGGCCTCTTTGTAGCGAGAAGTAGCGCAGTGGCGCAGTCACGACCACTGATCTCGATTGTAAAAGGCTGGATCGCGGATAGGGAGCGCGAGCGTGAAGAAACCGGCCGCCATCTTACGGTGCCCACAACAGTCGCCGCAGCGATCATGGCAACTTCTTGCAATTACGGTCGTACCAACCGTACTGGCAAGGTTACAGGGCCTAAATTTATACAGGTGAGTCACTCTTCATCAAGGAATAAATAGGCGTCCATTCTGTACATTTATTTGACCATTATGAAGTGTTTTTTTGCCCAAAACGAGCACTGGATGCAGGTTGCTTGATCGCTCTTCCGACGTTCAATCGAGCACACTTGCATTTTACCCGGCGGCAAATACAGTTTGAGTGCATAATATGCTTGAAACAACATGTTACACTACACAGGTAGTGTTGTCATCAATATATGTGCGAACACTCGAGCGCTTTTTTGCATGCATTGCTAGCATGGTACACGGTGTTCTCTGCGGAAGCAAGTGCCACATTCATTTCTTTGAATTACCTTCGCGCACAAGTTCGGTATTTCGTCATAATAAGACCACGATTGTCACATTTTTTCATGTATTGGTATTGTTTTGTGTCTTGGTTTGATTTGTGACAAAGAATCCTACGTAACGGTGGTGTGGCGCGACTCGAATACCGCCTTTGTGTCTGAGCTGTATCGTCAGCTTGTTACGATAGTAATAATTTGTAGCGTGTCGTGCTATTTGTAGCAGTTTTAAGGCAAAAGTGGTCTCTCAATACAGGTTTCGTCATGAGGGCTGCCCAGTGAATAATCTGTGCAGTGTGATACGGCTGGGTGTACAGGTAAGTATCACGTTCCTCATCCACTGGTTTCGACTTTACAGGAAGGAACAACCTCAGTGCACGCACTGTGGTTAGCCTCTCTCAGTTTTGCATATTTTCTTACATGTTCACATCAGAAACACACCTTACACTTTAGGCTCGTTCACCCAGCAATATAATAATTAGAGATTATAATTATTTTTAGAAGAGTTCCCCATATTCTTTTTAGAATAGTTTTTAATCTTTTTACTTATTAGAAGATACAGGGATTGTAAACCATGTTTTAAACTGATGTTTTAACATTTGTCCAATGCATTTATTAAACAACATAATTAATTTATAACTGGTTGCACCCAAACCAATGTTCTGATGTATTATTTCCTTTGTTGTCGATGCACCATAAAAATTGGAATAATCATCATCAATGCAGGTTACTTCACAGCTGGCGATACATACTCAAGAAATGGGTGCAGAACCTGCGTAATGCCCACAAACTTTGATTACCGCTGCACCTCCAGAAAGTATGTGTCAGATGGGATTTTTAAATGTATTCACAGTATATAATACCTTGTATTAACTGTTGTAGATGTAAGCCGTCTCTACAGTACACTCTCAGGAATTAAAACCGTGATAATTGTTTCAGTTAATAGGCATGCACATATATGCTATAATAAGAAAATTATTTCTTGAGAATGCACTTCTCTGGCTACTGGTGTTGTTTACATCTACTGTTGATCACATTCATTTATCACATATTATATTCTTATATATATTATTATATTAACACATATTTGATCACATTAAATTCAAAATTCGTCATATATAAGAAAATACCAGGAGGGAAGTTGCTATTCATTGCTCATTCTAACCTAAAATTGAGTGCTACAAATTTAGAGAGAGTACCTGTCCATTGTCATTCCTAAAATATATATTGTCATTGTAGCAAGGTCATAAAACAATAAATGTAGTCTTTTGTGACCTCCCTGCACGTTCATTGTATCCTGAAACGCATAAGTGCAAGAAATAACTTGAATAAACTTGATGTTGTATAAACTTGATATAAAATGTTGAATAATATAATGTATGATATAAAATGTTGAATAAACTTGAACTTGTATATTCTCTTTACTCACCATCAGTGACCTTCTTTACAAAAGCATATCGTGTTAGATATTTTTTGTTTACGTTTCACAGACGGGGTACACGAGGGCCAAAATGACAAAATCACAACTGTTTCAAGCTCCAAATCGTCCTGCTGCAATTATCCTGTTGCAGATCATACGTGTGTAGTGCAAGAAGGCCCTTGCACATCAAAATGTAAGATGGGAGTCACAGTTAATGCAAAGTGGTTCCTATGAGAGACTTCGATGCTGAACAAAATTGTGCAAACTGCGGAAGGTGCCATAGAAGATATTCAGAAAGCGTGTCTGGTCTCACAACGGTGCTAGGACGCTCTCTTTTAGATGACGATGATACTCATTGGAGTTTCAGATGTGCAGCTGCATTTTTTCGAACGTGCTCCACATAACAAGCATGACAAAGTCAGCACTGGATAGCAGGCCCCCGTTCCTAAGCAGCTTTGCTCACGCTGCAGTTGTATTCAGCAAAAGCATGTGAGTACTCGAGAAGGACATTCAGTTTGGCACAACTGCGCCTGCAAATAATCAGAACAAATGAAGGAAGAAACAAACAAACATAGAAGGGCTGTACTTCAAAAAGAGGTAAATCTTGTGTCTCAAGGAGGTGTTACCACTTTTAAGTAACTTAATTGATTAAGCTTACATCACTACCTGATTAACTGTCCTAACGAGCGTGTTCTAATTGCGTGAAGCAATTAAATCACGCTCACAACGTATTTGGGCTGCTTCGGTGTGTCCATATTTGCGAGGCAAAGCACCGCAGTCGTTCACTAAAAGACACTTTCTGCGGCGGTGCTTGATATAAATCATACGAAACCGATACACGGCTAAAACAACGGCTGTGATTCTACAGAACGATCTCTTTCTGCCATGCGAGTATATGCTTTCCCGGACCCTTCTTTATGGAACAATTTTTGTGCAGAACGCAGCACGGGATATTACATACATGGTGGTTGTTAACCTCACATCGCTTCTTGTTGAAATATTGGCTGGGAAACGTACTGTAGTACAATCCCCAGCGCTGCACTGCTGTGACGGTCTAGTTTCGGAATGCAAAACATAACGTAATTAAGAATCGAACGGCAGGACACCTGTGAAACACTGTTAGGATACATCAGTATCCTGGCACCTTACAAAATTGTGTGATGACAAGCAACGATCAACGCCTGCAGCGCTATAAATACTCACAATCTCCGTTGCCTCCCATTGTTTTCTATGGGCGCACACTGCGCTTTAGGGCCTCCCAACATTGCGGCCCAAATGCACGCCTCTCCCCCGCGAGCCCCTCTCCCATGCGCCATCCAGCCTTTATAGATAGAGATCAGTGGTCACGACCATGGAGGAAGGAAACACAAGGAGCGGCTCTTCCCTCCAGACTAGCGTAGCCACCCTCTAGCGGTCGCTCGGGTCAAAATCGCCATTGCTTCCTGTCCACCACGTGATCCCCTCTAAAGTTTCGGTTTTCCAAGGCTTTGTTTCTCGCGCTGCTGTCCGTATGATTTTGCTTCTTGGAAGTAATTTATTGTGAAAATGTGAGCACCGTCGTAGGAACGACGTATGGTAATGTGTTCCTGTCCCGGCTGTCGCTCTCGTTGAACTGAAATCAGCTCTGTCACGGGAACGCGTTTTGTTCGTAAGTACACGGTAACTTGCTTTAGTCGCCCGTGTGTCTTCGAGTCATCTTGAATTGTTCATTTGGGACCTCAAACTCTGCCGCAGATTCATTTCATATCTTCAATTGTACAAATCTGATTAATGGAACGGCATTCTTAACCACTTAGTCAAGAAAAGTACATACGTTGGAAGTAACCGTTGCCACACGTAAGGTTTCCGGTCCCGCGTACTCCTTTTGCGTTCTGCACACTGTGACTGGTCTTCTAATAGAACAGTAAACATTCGTAACACACAGAAATAAAGTGCAAGCACGCGTTCACCGTAATACTGCCATCTGAACTGCAACACAACTACAGCTCGCGTCGTCTGCTTTGCTGGAGGCTGGAGCCGTGCTGTCTGGAGGGTCACGTGAACGGTCACGTGGTAGACAGGAGCATCCCAGAATGCAATGCGAGGCCGGCTACGCTCGTCCCGATAGAAAACTGTCGGAGGGGCCGCTCCTTGTGTTTCCTTCCTCCATGGTCACGACCTACTAGATTATAATGACGACGTCAGGCGCACCCACTGACCTCTATGTATAAAGGCTGGATCGCGCATGGAAGAGGGGCTCGTGGGGGAGAGGCGTGCCTTCGGGCCGCCATGTTGGGGTGCCCTAAAGTGCTGTGTGTGCCCATAGAAAACAATGGGAGGCAACAGAGATTGTGAGTATTTATTGCGCTGCTAGCATTGATCGTTGTTTGTCATCACACAATTTTGTAAGGTACCAGTATACTGATGTATCCTAACAGTGTTTCACAGGTGTCCTGCCGTTCGATTCGTAATTACGTTATGTTTTGCATTCCGAAACTAGACCGTCACTGCAGTGCAGCGCTGGGGATTGTACTAGAGCACGTTTCCCAGCCAATATTTCAATAAGAGACGACTTGAGGTTAACAACAACCTTGTATATAATATCCCGTACTGCGTTCTGGACAAAAATTGTTCCATAAAGGACGGTCCGGGAAAAGATATACTCGCATGGCAGAAAGAGATCGTTCTGTAGAATCACAGCCGTTGTTTTAGCCGTGTATGTGTTTAGTATGATTTATATCAAGCATCGCCATAGAAAGAGTCTTTTAGTAAACGACAGCGGTGCTTTGCCTCGCAAGTATGGACACACCGAAGCAGCCCAAATAATTACTTCACGCAATTAGATCACACTCGTTAGGACAGTTAATCAGGTAGTGATGTAAGCTTAATCAATTAAGTTACTTAAAAGTGGTAACACCTCCTTGAGACACAAGATTTACCTCTTTTTGAAGTACATCCCTTCTATGTTTGTTTGTTTCTTCCTTCATTTGTTCTGATTATTTGCAGGCGCGGTTGTGCCAAACTGAATGTCCTTCTCCAGCACTCACATGCTTTTGTTGAATACAACTGCAGCGTGAGAAAAGCTGCCTTGCTGACTTTGTCATGCTTGTTATGTGGAGCATGTTCCAAACAATGCAGCTCCACGTATGGTCTTCAAATTCCAACAGGACTATTTGGAGGTTGAAACAGTTGTGATTTTGTCATTTTGGCCCTCGTGTACCCAGTCTGTGAAACGCAAACAAAAAAGTCCAACACGATATGCTTTTGTAATGAAGATCACTGATGATGAGTAAAGAGAATATACGAGTTCAAGTTTATTCAATATTTTATATCATTCATTATATTATTCAACATTTTATGTCAAGTTTATACAACATCAAGTTTATTCAAGATTTATTTCTTGCACTTATGCGTTTCATGATACAATGAACGTGCAGGGAGGTCGCAAAAGGCTACATTTATTGTTTTGTGACCTTGCTACAATGGCAATATATATTTTAGGAATGACAATGGTCAGGTACGCTCTCTAAATTTGTAGCACTCAATTTTAGGTTGGAATGAGCAATGAATAGCAACTTCCCCACTGATATTTTCTCATATACGCTAAATTTTAAATTTAATGTGATCGAATATGTGATAATATAATAATAATATATAAGAATATAATATGTGATAAATGAATGTGATCAACAGTAGATGTAAACAACATGAGTAGCCAGAGAAGTGCATTCTCAATAAATAATTGTCTTCTTATAGCGTATATGTGCATGCCTATTAACTGAAACAATTATCACAGTTCACAATTATCACAGTATGAACAGTTGACAAGTTTTAATTTCTGAGAGTGTACTGTAGAGGCTGCTTAGACCTACAACAGTTCATACAACGTATTATATACTGTGAATGCCTTTAAAAATCCCATGTGACACATATGCCTTTACTTTCTGGAGGTGCTGTGGTAGTCAAAGTTTGTGGGCATTACGCAGGTTCTGCACCCATTTCTTGAGTATGTCGAGGCAGCTGTGAAGTAACCTGCATTGATGATGATTATCCCAACTTTTATGGTGCATCGACAACAAAGGAAATAATACATCAGAACATTGGTTTGGGTGCAACCAGTTAAAAATGAATATGTTGTTTAATAAATGCATTGGACAAATGTTAAAACATCAGTTTAAAACATGGTTTACAATCCCTGTATCTTCTAATTAAAAAGATTAAAAACTATTCTAAAAAGAATATGGGGAGCTCTTCTAAAAAGAATTATAATCTCTAATTATTATATTGCTGGGTGAACGAGCCTAAAGTTTAAGGTGTGTTTCTGATGTGAACATGTAAGAAAATATGCAAAACTGAGAGAGGCTAACCACAGTGCGTGCACTGAGGTTGTTCCTTCCTGTAAAGTCGAAACCAGTGGATGAGGAACGTGATACTTACCTGTACCCCCAGCCGTATCACACTGCACAGATTATTCACTGGGCAGCCCTCATGACGAAACCTGTATTGAGAGACCACTTTTGCCTTAAAACTGCTACAAATAGCACGACACGCTACAAATTATTACTATAGTAACAAGCTGACGATACAGCTCAGACACAAAGGCGTTATTCAAGTCGCGCCACACCACCGTTACGTAGGATTCTTTGTCACAAATCAAACCAAGACACAAAACAATACCAATACATGAAAAAATGTGACAATCGTGGTCTTATTATGACGTAATACCGAATTTGTGCGCGAAGGTAATTCAAAGAAATGAATGTGGCACTTGCTTCCGCAGAGAACACCGTGTACCATGCTAGCAATGCATGCAAAAAAGCGCTCGAGTGCTTGCAGATATATTGATGACAACACTACCTGTGTAGCGTAACGTGTTCTCCCAAGCATATTATGCACTCAAACTGTATTTGCCGCCGGGTAAAATGCAAGTGTGCTCGATTGAACGTCGGAAGAGCGATCAAGCAACCTGCATCCAGTGCTCGTTTTGGGCAAAAAAACACTTCATAATGGTCAAATAAATGTACAGAATGGACGCCTATTTATTCCTTGATGAAGAGTGACTCACCTGTATAAGTTTAGGCCCTGTAACCTTGCCAGTACGGTTGGTACGACCGTAATTGCAAGAAGTTGCCATGATTGCTGCGGCGGCTGTTGTAGGCACCGTAAGATGGCGGCCGGTTTCTTCACGCTCGCGCTCCCTATCCGCGATCCAGCGCACCCCTTCTATGTGCCGCATTTTTGGAAGGTAGCGGTGGCGCTTCTGATCGTCCCAGTTATTGGTTCCTCAACATCTACAATACTTTGTACTTCAGCTTACCTTAGTATTTCTGTACAAGCGGTAGACGTTCCACAGATGTTTCATTCTGAGGTTGATTATCATCATCATTCTACGCGTTTTCATAGGAGCTATCGCTGTCGTCTGCTACGGTAGTCGCACTGATCTCTATGTATAAAGGCTGGATCGCGCATGGTAGAGTCACTAAATAAGCACTGGGAACCAAACTTTTTCCATTCATTTTTCTCTCGTTTTATGAACCTCGATATTTGAATAATGAACGGAATTTCTGGGAACCAACTAGGAGTTGCCCAGCTTTTTTGCCCTCAATTTATGAACGGACCGTCCCGAGGTCAACAGAAACCTTCAAAGGGATTATTTCGTGGTCTTATGAATGACGCCTGAACGGACAAAACGTTTTCCAGGTATTGCAGCCTCGGTTCTTAACCCCTCGAAATCCGAACAACAAACGGGTTTTCCCGGGTCGCACAAGGTGAGACCAAGTGTTCCTGACCTCAGTTGATGAGTAAGGTGGTCGCTGTCACCCAGAGATTAATAAACGGAGGTTAAAAATCCCGGAGGAAATCCGAGACCAGTCCAGTGCGAATATGGTGACATCTCTTCTTTCCAAGATTGACACAGCGGAAGGCATGGTCCAAAGCAAAATTAAACAATTTAGTATTGCATAATAAACAGAGTGTGAATGCGCTAACGTCTGTTCTGTGTGAGATTGATACAGCAGAAGGCATGGTCAGAAGCAAAATTACACAATATATCTATATGGCATTATAAACACAATCCCAACTCGGAAATACTGTTCGATTTGCTCGATAGAACTCAGTTAACGGAATTTTCGATTTATGAATCCCTCGATTTATGAACGATTTCTCGGGGAACCGAGGGTGTTCATAAATCGAGGGTTGACTGTATATATTTTAGGAATGACAATGGTCAGGTACGCTCTCTAAATTTGTAGCACTCAATTTTAGGTTAGAATGAGCAATGAATAGCAACTTCCCTCCTGATATTTTCTCATATATGCTAAATTTTAAATTTAACGTGCTTGAATATGTGATAATATAATAATAATATATAAGAATATAATATGTGATAAATGAATGTGATCAACAGTAGATGTAAACAACATGAGTAGCCAGAGAAGTGCATTCTCAATAAATTTCTTCTTATAGCGTATATGTGCATGCCTATTAACTGAAACAATTATCACAGTTCACAATTATCACAGTATGAACAGTTGACAAGTTTTAATTTCTGAGAGTGTACTGTAGAGGCTGCTTAGATCTACAACAGTTCATACAACGTATTATATACTGTGAATGCCTTTAAAAATCCCATGTGACACATATGCCTTTACTTTCTGGAGGTGCTGTGGTAGTCAAAGTTTGTGGGCATTACGCAGGTTCTGCACCAATTTCTTGAGTATGTCGAGGCAGCTGTGAAGTAACCTGCATTGATGATGATTATTCCAATTTTTATGGTGCATCAACAACAAAGGAAATAATACATCAGAACATTGGTTTGGGTGCAACCAGTTAAAAATGAATATGTTGTTTAATAAATGCATTGGACAAATGTTAAAACATCAGTTTAAAACATGGTTTACAATCCCTGTATCTTCTAAAAATTGAAAAGATTAAAAACTCTTCTAAAAAGAATTATAATCTCTATTATATTGCTGGGTGAAGGAGCCTAAAGTGTAAGGTGTGTTTCTGACGGTGAACATGTAAGAAAATATGCAAAACTGAGAGAGGCTAACCACAGTGCGTGCACTGAGGTTGTTCCTTCCTGTAAAGTAGAAACCAGTGGATGAGGAACGTGATACTTACCTGTACCCCCAGCCGTATCACACTGCACAGATTATTCACTGGGCAGCCCTCATGACGAAACCTGTATTGAGAGACCACTTTTGCCTTAAAACTGCTACAAATAGCACGACACGCTACAAATTATTACTATCGTAACAAGCTGACGATCAAAGCTCAGACACAAAGGCGTTATTCAAGTCTCGCCACACCACCGTTACGTAAGATTCTTTGTCACAAATCAAACCAAGGCACAAAACAATACCAATACATGAAAAAAGGTGACAATCGTGGTCTCATTATGACGTAATACCGAACTTGTGCGTAAAGGTAATTCAAAGAAATGAATGTGGCACTTGCTTCCGCAGAGAACACGGTGTACCATGCTAGCAATGCATGCAAAAAAGCGCTCGAGTGCTCGCACATATATTGATGACAACACTACCTGCGTAGTGTAACGTGTTCTTTCAAGCATATTATGCACTCAAACTGTATTTGCCGCCGGGTAAAATGCAAGTGTGCTCGATTGAACGTCGGAAGAGCGATCAAGCAACCTGCATCCAGTGCTCGTTTTGGGCAAAAAAACACTTCATAATGGTCAACTAAATGTACAGAATGGACGCCTATTTATTCCTTGATGAAGAGTGACTCACCTGTATAAATTTAGGCCCTGTAACCTTGCCAGTACGGTTGGTACAACCGTAATTGCCATGATCGCTGCGGCGACTGTTGTGGGTACAGTAAGATGGCGGCCGGTTTCTTCACGCTCGCGCTCCCTATCCGCGATCCAGCCTTTTACAATCGAGATCAGTGGGTAGTCGTACATAGAGTCACTAAATAAGCTTATTTAGTGACTCTAGTCGTACACACGCTTCTGCGCGTTCAGAATTCAAATTTCCATCGTCCAATCGTGTTGTGCCGATCAGTAGCGCCCCTGGCGGATCGTGCGGACAGGCTCCTCATAGGGTTTTCTGATTGTGACATGGTCGTTATGTAGTCATTATAATCTAGTAGGTCGTGAGCGCAGTAGCGAGCATGGTAGCGACGTAATGACATATCCTCTATACTGATGTACTATACATATTATTATTACTATACTATACTTCTTTATACTTGTTACTCATGTAGTTACTGGTATAGACTTGCGGAAGAGGAAGCTACGGTAGTGTGGTTTTCGGATTCTGTTGGCTGGTTGGCTCCTAGGTTCATTGTTTTGGTTGGCGTCACCATTTCCCAAGTCAGCTTCACCTAGCGCACGAATGCATTAGGTGAAGCGGTGAAGCCCACCTTACAAAACTTACCATTGTGGCCAAACTGTACGTAAGTTTTCGCCATGAATGGCGAAATCTAGCAATTTGGTATCAGGTGAAGGCCCACTTTACGGAGCCGCTTGTGTTGCTTCGTGTCGTTTTCTCTCCTTCTTATCCTATGTAACATTGTGTGCATTTTTATTTCGCACGATTTCTTTCTCTTTTTGTTTTTGTTTTGGATCTTCCTTTTTTGTCTTTTTCTTTTGCCTTTTTCTGTACTACCACAAAGAATTCCCTCAGGGGCGGAGGAATTACTTACAACTAATAGGCAAAAGACTAGCATGAGGGCAATCGAAAGCTCGGATATGCAGACGGTCCGCTGATGAGGTTTAAATCATTATGATGATAACTGGGGGTGGGGGATTAACTTATTAAGAAAAGAAAAAAGACTGAAAGGTTAGCTCAACCGGGAAAAAGAAGGAAAGGTTAACCGGGTATAGTTCTTGACTACCTAGCTGCGAGTGAAGAGCCCGAACTACCCCCGCCTGCCCCACCCCCTTCCCCCGTACTCCCATGGTCTGTACTGATCTCCTTTACTTTTCCTTGTTTGTGTTGTGGGGTCGTGTACCCCATAACGGAGTGGCACTTTCAACTTGACAGTGATGAATTTATAGCATGTAATGTGGTGCAACTTGCGCATATGGTGTGGGTTATCAAAAAAAGTATTTATGTACCTCGTGAACGCGACCTCGTCTCGGTGGGGTCAACGTCCACCAGCTATAGTCCACCGGTGACATCACGCTGTGAAGGTCGTCAAGGGAAAGGAGCATGTGAGCACTGATGGGTTCGACTCCATGGAAGGTCGCAGCGATTAACAACAACAATAAAAAAGAAAAAAGGAAAAGCAAACAACGGTGGGACATGCACCTGTACATCATGATTGCCGGTCAGGTGCGATACTGGATCACGCGGGGCTGGTCGTTCTGTTTGTCCGTCTAGGAAGGGAGTTGCCTCAGGACAGAAGCCGCCGATATTTCGAACAGAGACTGTTCTTCTTCTGGGCACCGTCCTCATCATTGGCATGGTATTTAAAGGGTTAGGTGTGACGTGTTTAAAGGTTCATGCGAATTGTGGGTCAACAGCCCGGAGGGAAGAAAGGTTCCGTACGGGCTTTTACGGCTGGAGTGAATGGCTGCTTTGTTAGAGTGTGGAGGGGATTATGTGAACGTAGTGATCGAGGCTACAGACCGGTTACAGAAAAATGGAAGGTTCACGAACACGTGTCCGTCTGTATGTTCCAGCCTCAGGACACGCCTTACGCAGCAGCTTGTGTTGCTTCGTATCGTTGTCTCCCCTTCGTATTGAGGAGGAGGAGGAGGAGGTGTGTCGTTGGGAGGAACCCGAGAGGTCTGCCTGCCTGATTAGGCGGCATGTTTCTCGGGAAGGGAAAGATGGTGGACAGGAGGAAAGGGTGAAGTGGAAGACCGAGCGGAATCCGCTCGTGGGGAGGATAGCTGCGTCCATGGGCCGACTTCAGGGGAACTGTGCCGGCATACGCCTATTACACATCTGAGGGAAACCCAGGAAAAACCCCAGACGGCACAGCCGGCCCGCGGATTCGAACCGCGGACCTCCCAGTCTCCAAGCGCACGCGTTACCGCTGCGCCACCGGAGCTGGTCCCCTTCGTATTCTTTGTAAAATTATGTGCATTTTTGGCACAATTTCTCTGTCTGTACCATGGGCGTCCCTGTGACTTTTTTTTCAGCGTAGTGCAAAGAATTCGCGAAGGGAGGACGGGGGGGGGGGCAAAAACGTACAACCAATAGACCCAATACAATAACATGAGGACAATCGAATGCTCTGACATGCAGACAGTGTTACGTAAATGAGACAGACGGACCGAGGCTCCAGATGACTAACCCCAACAAGCTTTAATCAACAAGTGCCCAGAATCCCAACTCGAGCCAGGCGCCGCGCGCTCATCGCAATCCCATGCACCTGGTCGCCCATCGTCCTCCTCTAAGTTATGCAACACACTCCCGCGCCGACAGGGTGACCGCGTTGGCGGCGATCATATCTGTGCAGTGTCCAAGTGACATCAGGTGGGGACGTGGCCGATCGAGGCAGGTGTCCTCACGGTCTGGGTTTACGAAGACTTGCAATATTTCAATCGTCCGCGTCGTCGTCTGACGTGAAGACCCCAAAACATCCGAAACATCCTCGCGGTGCGGCACAGGGTATGGTGTGCTGTACAGTAGTCCTTGGCGAACCGTCTGTGGTCTGTGGCAGCTGCCGCTGGGTCGCTGAGTGTCACAAAGGAGACCGATGCGGGTGTCTGCTGACTCGTGCAAACGTGGACGACTGTGGGCAAAGGTGTGGCTTCTAAAGCGCTGCCAAGGTCCTCCGCCGATTGCGGTTGAGCGTTGATTCTGCTGCCGACGTTCGACGACATTCTCCCTATCTTAGAGCCGGCTTCAAAAAGAGCTGGAGGGATTATTTCTCTTTCAGCGAAGATCTGCGAAGATCGTTGGTGCCTTTGCACAACGTCGTGCGAATCACATTCGGAGTTCGACGATTTTTGTGCTATGTTGCTCGTGTAGACGGGAGGTAGGCCTTCCGACAACCTGGTTTGAACTAGCGAATCCTTACAGTCAGTGCAGTCTTTCCCTGGTCGCTTACTGAGGTTGCAGTCTTCTGGCCATGCTTGCCATACTTTTGCATCACACTGACCCTCAGCGGTTTCCTGGTGTTCTGTGGTCGCGCTGTTCGTATGGTGCCATCGCCATTCCTCGAAAGATGCCTCAATGTTTGCTGTGAGGTCCGACTGGTGCGGATGGCGTGACATCGAGCGTTCTTGAATTGTGTCACTCTCCGTCGAATTTGATTGACCTTCAATTGCGCCAGCTGGAGAAGCAGGAGGCTGGCTGACCGAGACTTGACTTCCGAGCTGACCAGCTGTAGTGAGATGAACTGTTCCCCTGGTCCACACAGTGAACGTCCCAGTAGGCAAGGTAGGCAAGAGAGCCAGGCGGAGTGCGCTTCTCGCTTTCGAAATTGCCAGTTCCACTTGCCATTCTTGCTCCAGTATATCTTGCAGTTCGTCATCGAATCTCTCATCACTTATCAAACCCATGACCTGGGCGTCCAGCTCCGCTAGGGCTGCCTTCCCGGCAATCAGGCATCGGAGGTCTGCTTCAATTGCTGCCTTAACTTTTACCGGTCGAGACAGAAGTACGGCGAGATGTTCGGTGGCATGGGTGACCCCGTCGCGGGTTCCTGCCCGAGTACGCAGTAGGCCGTCGAGTGCTTCGCTTGACATCCGGAGCGCGGTCCGAATCCCGGGTTTCGGCACCAAAATGTGTCAAGAGCAGCATTCAGGGACACCCCCTCTGAAACCCGGCTTGACCTGATAGCAGAGGACTACGCAAGGAAGCTAAGTTTACAGGGTGGTGCGTGAGTACGTGAGGAGGAACAGATCTGGGCAGGGAGAGGAGGACATATCTGAGGCGAACAATTCCCTTTTCACGCCCCGACCTGATAACAACACCGATAACACGCCCGGGAGCATTCGCATAAGATAAAGAATAAGACGTGATGTATAACTGTGGGAACGAGCATGAGACTTTCCAGATATCGGGAGATTGCCGCATGAAATTGACAGGTTGGCGCCTGTGATAGCCTTCTGGTTCTGGACGACAAATTCACTAAATGCGAGTTCTAAGAGTGCAGCAAGGACAGCAGCTACGGTCCGCAGACGATACACAGACTACGTAATTTTATGATGATACCATCAGTATCAAATTGGTATCAAGAGTTATTACGAGCTAAAATAGAGGAAACTGACAAATTGGTGCCAGTGAGTGCCTGTTGGGCGACGATTTGGCAAAATGTCTGAAGTATATAGATTGGGCTGGTTGGTGTAAATCCACAAGCGACCAAAGAACAAACACGAAACAACAACAGAGCGACTTGTGTCTGATCTTGTCTCCTGTTTGTTCTTTGGTCGCTTGAAAATGAATGATTTGACCAAACGCTACTTCGCGGGCTCTGGCAAGGGAATCAGGTATGGGCCGCGGACTCATAGCTATTAAGCATGGATACACAGACTACGTAATTAAGTGATGACATCTTCGATATCACGTTTACATCCAGAATTATTACTAAATGAAATGGAAGATACGGACAGTTTGGCGTCTGCGAGTGCTGTGGCGACGCGAGTGGCAATAGTTTGATCAAACGCGACTTCTTTGGACCAGATATTTTGGAGCAGAACTAAATACCAGATTTGGAGATAACGCTAAACAAGTGCTACGCGCCCTCGAGTACATTATTTATTTCTCGCTTAAGATGAAGTAATGCTTAGATCAGGGCAATCAGGGCTCTCACACACGCGGGCCGCATGTGCATGGCTTGCAGTCGCTATCCTGTGTCCCGAGGGCTCTTGACCACTAAATAGAATAAAGCTGCCCCCCCACACACACACGCACACCAATAATGAAGAAGTGGGAATGAAACCAGGTTTTCAGGCATTGTTTTTACCCTTGCTCGATGTAGTGTTGCTCCTGTCGACGTTAGGAAGGACATTCACATTCGAGCAGTTCTTGTGACTCATGAACCTCAGCTAGTAGTTATAGCGATTAGCGATCTGGTCTGAACGTGCATTTTGATAAGCTACACTGTAAGTAATATGATAATTGAGAAGTTATAGTGGAGACAAGTGCAGAGAATGACATCATCTTAATTATTACACTAAGTTTATTTGCTTACAGCATAGCAGATGCCTCTCCGGATATCATGCGCGGATAGTTATGTTCGAGGGTCATTGTGTGAATATTTTTAATTATTTCTCTTTCCCTGATTTCCTTTTTCTTTTTCACGTTGAAAATGCAAGCAAAATCAGCAATACAGTGTGTAAACCGACAATTTCAGTGCTCCTGGACGTTGGGATAATCGTTCGTGAAGAACGATGTACGAAGAACTTGCAACGCCTTTCAAATTTTCAATGTCTAATTTGGAAAAGAAGCTCATTTGTCTCTGCTGGTGTGTCAAGTGAAGTTTCTCATTGGAGAATTATGCGAATGCCTAATAACTATACCGCTCAGCTGTTTACGCTAAGGTACTTTGCTATAATTGCGGTCCTTTCTAGGGTGATTACCCCCACCCCCCAGGGAGGTGTACACGCCCCCTGAATTTTTCCATCCACTCCCCTCTAATTCATGAGATTTCCCGATACACCTTGGCCACCAATGCATATACGCATAGATATGTATCCATATAGATATACCACCCTATGGTTATCTCCACTCGAAATCACGCAGACATCTTATCACGCCGGGTACCGCATCTTGGCCTCTATGCTCATTGATGATAGTGCCAGCCGCAACAACAATGACAAAGAATAAATTGTCGTTCCTGTTCGCTGCTGATACGAGTGGCGCAACGGACCAAAGTCTGATACCTTCCGTTTGAATTCAGCATGAGAGAGCCGCGACGATATGGCAAGGAAAAAAAAAAACTTGCCAAGATACGGGGCACAAAAGTGAACTTGCACGGCAAATCGCCGGCGGTCCGAACATTTACACGGCAACAGACACCTACGAGCACTGGTGCTAAAGTCTGAGGAAAAGACATCATAGATGAAAATACATATCCGTTACGAAGCCGTTTGAATTTCACTGTTCATGGTAATCAACCAATTTTTGTCGAAGTGCAGCACGCATAAAGTCGTCCATGATTCGCTTACACGTCGACCTGCAAGAAATGACCCACAGTATCCTTCTGAAACATGGCATCACTTGCTAACTTCTTTGAGAAAAGTAAAAAGTAACCTTTCTGCAACCCCGATGATGGCAGTGGCAACCAAGGAATACACCACAAAGAGTCAATGGTGTATTCTGCATAGCGAAGCCATTATCAGCGACTTATACTAGGCCCTTGTACTGGGATTTTAACAGTGGTGACCGCAAAATTTGGAAAAAGCGCCGGCAGAGGCCTCTAAAACGGGCAAAATCCTTTGTATCATGGTGCCAAAGGCATATTCGAGACGGCTTATGCTATGGCCCTTCCCACTGGGATTGTAACGGAGGCGACCGCAAAATCCGTAAAAGACCGCAGCAGAGCCCTTTAGAACGGGCGAAACCTCTTTAATCATGGTTCCAAACAGATATTATCAACGGCTTATGATGCTCTTCTACAGGGATCGCAACAGAAGCTGCCACAAAATTCGGAAAAGGCAGCAGCAGAGTCCTCTAAAACGTACGAAACCCCTTGTATCATGGTACCAAAGGCATATTCATGACGGCTTATGCTATGCCTTCCTACCGGAATTGCGCAAGAGGGGGCCGAAAATTTGGATACGGCGGCAGCAAGGCCTTTTAAAACGGGCGATAGTCCCTGTATCATGGAGCGAAAGAAAGAAAGTTATCAGTGACTTGGGTGCAATGCTATTCTGCTGGAGTTATAACACAGACGATCGCCAAATTCGGAAAACGTGGCAGCAGGGCCCTCTTAAACGAGCAAAACCCCTTGTGTCATGCTGCCAAAGACATATTATCAACAACTTATACTATATCATTCTACCGAGATCATAAAACAGGCGACCGCAAATATCGGAAAAGGATGCAGCATAGCCCTTCAGAATGGGCGAGACCCCTTGTATCATGCTGCCGATGACATGTCATCAATGGCTTGTGCTATGCCCTTCTACTGGAACTGTAACAGAGACTACCGCAAAATACGGAAAATGCGACAGCAGAGCCCTTTAAAACGGTCGATACCCCTTGTATCATAGTTCCAAAGTCATATAAGTATACGCAATGGGTTATGCATGCTATTGCCGTTCTACTGGAATTATAACGGATGCGGCCGCAAACTCCATAAAAGGCTACAGCAGAGCCCTTTAAAACGGACAAAAACTCCTTTAATCATGGTGGCCGACATTTTACACACCTATAAAGACGCGACGGCTTATGTTATGCCCCTCTCCTGTGATTGCATCGGAAACCACCGCAAAATTTGGAAAAGGCGGCAGCAGGGCCCTTTACAATGACTCAAATGACTTGTATCATTGTGCCAAAAAGATACTATGAACGGCTTGTACTGGGATTGTAACAGAGGATACCGCAACGCTCGGCAGCAGGTCGAGCCCTTTAAAACGTGCGAAGCCCCTTTAATCCTGGTGCCAGGCCGTACATGAAGAGGTCGCGTTTGAAGAAACTGCTTCCGAAACGACACTCCCTAAGGAAAAAGCGTTCTAAGCTGATTTTGTAGTATGTATATGAGAAAGTAAGATCACGGGGTTTGAACCCCGTATCTTGTTCCCCTGTTGCACCCTGAGAGGGCGCGTTTTAAAAATCGCTTCCAAAATGGCACTCGAAATGGCCAAATGGCCTATTTCATCAACTTCGGGGCTTAATATATTTTTATATAACAATAATATTAAAGATGTCCAAAGCTGATTTTCTAATGTGTATATCTGAAACTAAGATCATGGAGTTTGAACCATATACCTTGTTCCCCTGTTGCACCATGACAGGTCGAGTTTGACAAAATCGCTTCCAAACCGGCGCTCGAAATGGCCATTGTCCAATTTCATCAACTTCGGGACTTAATATCATTCGATATAACAATAATATTAAAGATGTCCTAAGCTAATTTTGTAATATGTATATGTGAAAGGAAGATCACGGGGTTTGATCCCCGTACCTTGTTTCCCTGTTGCACCCTGAGAGGTCGGGTTTGACAAAATCGCTTCCAAAACGGCACTCGAAATGGCCAAGTGGCGAATTTCGTCAACTTCGGGGCTTAATATCATTTGATATAAAAATAATATTAGAGATGTCCTAAGCTAATTTTGTAATATGTATAGGTGAAAGTAAGATCACGGGGTTTGAACATCGTATCTTGTTGCCCTGTTGCACCCTGAGAGGTCGCGTTTGACAAAATCGCTTCCTAAACGGCACTCGAAATGGCCAAGTGGCCAATATCGTCAACTTTGAGACTTAATATCATTTGATATAAAAATAATACTAAAGATGTCCTAAGCTAATTTCGTAATATGTATATGTGAAAGTAAGATCACGGGGTTTGAACCCCGTATCTTGTTCCCCTGTTGCACCCTGAGAGGTCGGGTTTGACAAAATCGCTTCCTAAACGGCACTCGAAATGGCCATGTGGCCAATTTCGTCAACTTTGGGACTTAATATCATTTGATATAAAAATGATACTAAAGATGTCCTAAGCTAATTTCGTAATATGTATATGTGAAAGTAAGATCACGGGGTTTGAACCCCGTATCTTGTTCCCCTGTTGCACCCTGAGAGGTCGGGTTTGACAAAATCGCTTCCTAAACGGCACTCGAAATGTCCAAGTGGCCAATTTCGTCAACTTTGGGACTTAATATCATTTGATATAAAAATAATACTAAAGATGTCCTAAGCTAATTTCGTAATACGTATATGTGAAAGTAAGATCACGGGGTTTCAACCCCGTATCTTGTTCCCCTGTTGCACCCTGAGAGGTCGGGTTTGACAAAATGCCTTCCAAACCGGCACTCGAAATGGCCAAATGGCCAATTTCGTCGAGTTCGAGGCTTAATATCATTTGATATAAAAATAAGATTAAATATGTCCTAAGCTGATTTTGTAGTATGTATATGTGAACATAAGATCACGGGGTTTGAACCCCGTACCTTGTTCCCCTGCTGCACCCTGAGAGGTCGCGTTTGACAAAATCGCTTCCAAAACGGCACTCGAAATGGCCAAGTGGCAAATTTCGTCAACTTCGGGGCTTAATATCATTCGATATAACAATAATATTAAAGATGTCCTAAGCTATTTTTGTAATATGTATATGTGAAAGGAAGATCACGGGGTTTGAACCCCGTACCTTGTTCCCCTGTTGCACCCTGAGAGGTCGCGTTTGACAAAATCGCTTCCAAAACGGCACTCGAAATGGCCAAGTGGCAAATTTCGTCAACTTCGAGGCTTAATATTATTTGATATAAAAATAATCATAAAGATGTCCTAAGCTGATTTTGTAGTATGTGTATGTGACAGTAAGATCACGGGGTTTGAACCCCGTATCTTGTTCCCCTGTTGCACCCTGAGAGGTGGCGTTTGACAAAATCGCTTCCTAAACGGCACTCGAAATGTCCAAGTGGCCAATTTCGTCAACTTTGGGACTTAACATCATTTGATATAAAAATAATACTAAAGATGTCCTCAGCTAATTTCGTAATATGTATATGTGAAAGTAAGATCACGGGGTTTGAACCCCGTATCTTGTTCCCCTGTTGCACCCTGAGAGGTTGGGTTTGACAAAATGGCTTCCAAACCGGCACTCGAAATGGCCAATTTCGTCAACTTCGGGGCTTAATATCATTTGATATAAAAATAAGATTAAATATGTCCTAAGCTGATTTTGTAGTATGTATATGTGAACATAAGATCACGGGGTTTGAACCCCGTACCTTGTTCCCCTGTTGCACCCTGACAGGTCGCGTTTGACAAAATCGCTTCCAAAACGGCACTTGAAATGGCCAAGTGGCAAATTTCGTCAACTTCGAGGCTTAATATTATTTGATATAAAAATAATAATAAAGATGTCCTAAGCTGATTTTGTAGTATGTATATGTGAAAGGAAGATCACGGGGTTTGAACCGCCTATCTTGTTCCCCTGTTGCACCCTGAGAGGTCGGGTTTGACAAAATGGCTTCCAAACCGGCACTCGAAATGATCAAATGGCCAATTTCCTCAACTTCGGGGCTTAATATCATTCGATATAACAATAATATTAAAGATGTCCTAAGCTAATTTTGTAATATGTATATGTGAAAGGAAGATCACGGGGTTTGGACCCCGTACCTTGTTCCCCTGTTGCACCCTGAGAGGTCGCGTTTGACAAAATCGCTTCCAAAACGGCACTCGAAATGGCCAAGTGGCAAATTTCGTCAACTTCGAGGTTTAATATTATTTGATATAAAAATAATATTAAAGATGTCCTAAGCTGATTTTGTAGTATGTGTATGTGACAGTAAGATCACGGGGTTTGAACCTCGTATCTTGTTCCCCTGTTGCACCCTGAGAGGTCGCGTTTGACAAAATCGCTTCCAAAACGGCACTCGAAATGGCCAAGTGGCAAATTTCGTCAACTTCGAGGTTTAATATTATTTGATATAAAAATAATATTAAAGATGTCCTAAGCTAATTTTGTAATATGTATATGTGAAAGTAAGATCACGGGGTTTGAACCCCGTATCTTGTTCCCCTGTTGTACCCTGAGAGGTCGCGTTTGACAAAATCGCTTCCAAAACCGCACTCGAAATGGCAAAGTGGCGAATTTCGTCAACTTCGGGGCTTAATATCATTGGATATAAAAATAATGTTAAAGATGTCCTAAGCTGATACTGTAGTATGTATATGTGAAAGTAAGATCACGAGGTTTGAACCCCGTATCTTGTTCCCCTGTTGCACCCTGAGAGGTCGGGTTTGACAAAATGGCTTCCAAAACGGCACTCGAAATGGCCAAATGGCTAATTTCGTCAACTTCGGGGCTCAATATCATTCGATATAAAAATATTAAAAATGTCCTTAACTAATTTTGTAATATGTATACGTGAAAGTATGATCACGGTGTTTAAACCCGTACGTTGTTCCCCTGTTGCACCCTGAGAGGTCGCGTTTGACAAAATCGTTTCCAAAGCGGCACTCGAAATGGCCAAGTGGCCAATTTCATAAACGTCGGGGCTTATTATCATTTGATATAAAATTAATATTAAAGATGTCCTAAGCTGATATTATAATATGTATACGTGAAAGTAAGATCACGGGGTTAGAACCCCGTATCTTCCCCTGTTGCTCCCTGAGAGGTCGCGTTTGACAAAATCGCTTCCAAAACGGCCAAATGGCGAATTTCATCATCCTAAGCTGATTATATAATGTAATGTATATGTGTATGTATATGTGAAAGTACGATCACGGGGTTTGAGCCCCGTACCTTGTTCTCCTGTTGCACCCTGAAAGGTCGCGTTTGACAAAATCACTTCCAAAACGGCACTCCAAATGGACAGTTTTATCAAGTTGTATAGTTTAATATAAAAGTGATATAAAATACAAGACGGTATCATTTCTATTACTCACTGAAAATAAAGTTGTCTGTTCTGTCAGCCACTTCGAGTTCTGAAAAAAATGACAGTTCTCGTTTCGAACTACTTCAGACCGGCCGTACAGTCTCAGCGCATGCCTATTACGATAATACTGGGACTTAGTCCGTCGAGCGCCTAGGAGGGGAACCCTGTCTGAGTCGCAACTTTGAAGGCCCTGGGTGCATCAGGATTAACACTCACACATCGTGCCGTGGTTGGTATGTGGCCTGGAGGACGTACTGAACGAAAATAGGCGATGACATTTGCAGAATTTGACTGCCTTTGTCGAAAAATCGTAGTCTAAACATGGGCGATGTGCAAAAATCGACGGAATCCCCATAGGCGCAATGCATTAAAATTCATTTGGCCAGGGTGCACTAGGCTTACATTCTGCTGGTGCCTTTCATGTCTCCAGGGGTTCTTTACATGGTGTTCTTCTCTATTAGGCGATGACATCTTAAAAATTTTACTCTGTTTTGCTGTTAATTGGCATAAACGCTGTCTCCCATTGAATTAACATCCTGTAAGGCAGCTTCCCGCATAGCGGCTGAGTATAGTGACGGAGTGCGCCGGCGGGGGGGTGACCGCGAATTTTGGGATTGTACGTAAATGAGACAGACGGACCGAGGCTCCAGATGACTAACCCCAACAAGCTTTAATCAACAAGTGCCCAGAATCCCAACTCGAGCCAGGCGCCGCGCGCTCATCGCAATCCCATGCACCTGGTCGCCCATCGTCCTCCTCTAAGTTATGCAACAGACAGTCCTCTGATGATGTCCAAATTATTAGACGATATCCGAGTATAATTCTTGACCACCTGCGAGGCTGTGATAAGTCAGTTGTCACCAGCATCAAGGTCAACGCAGCACAAAGAAAGGCAAAACAAGAGGCGGGAAGACTTTCTCCTCTCCCCACAAATACCGTGCGCTTTTCTTTGCGACAATGAAGTAGGCGGGGCTAAAGCCAAATTTTTACTAATTTTTTAGACTATTTCTGTTGCTATACAGCACATAGTTTCGGTTTGGTGTGTCCTTATCAGTGGGGGGCTTCATATTTCTATGAAAAAAAAGTGATGTTCGCTTAGCAGTTTTAAAAGTTGAATTGAAAAAATAAATTTCCCGCAATTAAAAATTGTCCAAAGCCTTCCTCAATCGTTGCAAAACTTTCCAGAAGGTAATTGGCGAAAGTCCGACAATCCTCCGGCGAGTACGCAGCCATTTAGAATATTTTGTTACCTTAGGTAAAACACCGTGTACATAGGTCTTGGATGGTACGTTTGATGACTCGTGAGGCATACCTGGCTGTTTTGTCTGAGTCATTGCTAGAACAATCGACAAAGCCTGTAAAGTGCAGTTGTAATGATAATTTGCAATTTCCAAATCATTGTACTTTCGACAAGAACAAAAATAGATAAATGAAGAAATACGCTACCGCTCGCTCACTTCTACAAATTTATCTTACCATATACATTTATCGAAAGCATCAAGAAGTATTTCAGTTTCTGGTGCTCTAATGTCAATTTCTTTATCGCCTCAATGTTATCAATAACGTGAGATTGCCTTCCCTATCTGCGCTACAACCTCCACCGTTCATCGGATTACTTGGACGACTCATTCCAATGAGCATGTCAATGGCTTCCATTTTTATATTTGCCGCACTGCTCAATCTAGAACTCCATACATGGTAGTGCTCTCCTCTAGGTTAGGTTAGGTTAGGTTAGACGTTAGGGTACGGTAGTTATACGCTGGGTGTTAGTGCCCGTCACGGGGTACACAAACTTCATGTTGTGGTTAACTGATGCGTACTGCAGATTCATGTGTGTCCCGTTGACCTCGCGCAGGTACAGTGACACGCAGACTTGCCTCGAACAGCGGAGCGGGTGTCATCGGGCGCTGATAGACAGCTGGAAACGAGATTGGGATGATCCACTATCCCCTAGAAGGGAGGGTCGGTACGCGCAACGGATGTGTTCGCCATACCGCACCGTTTATCAGGCGCATCCGTTGTGCGTACCGCCCCTCCCTTCAACGGGATAATCCCAATCTCGTTTCCAGCTGTCTATCAGCGCCCGATGACACGCGTTCCGCTGTTCGAGGCAAGTCTGCGTGTCACTGTAGCTTATGCACCTGTGGTCCTGTCATTCGTCTGTCGCTACTTTCGTGCCCGGTGTGAAGCTCTGCCGAATGAGTGGGCCAGGTGTGATTCTACTGATGTATGCTTCCTTATCCATGACTACGGTACTTTTCCCTTTGTCCGGTGGAAGTATCATGATGGTGCTATCCATTCTCAGTTTTTGCAGGGCTTGCCTTTCGTTTCTTGTCAAGTTGTTCTGTGGTAGCTCCCATTTCTTCGAGATGACTCCCATGAGGCGGTTTCTAGCTAGGTTTACAGCACCAGTATCCTTTATGGAACGGAATTTCTCCTCGACCTCTGCTACGATGTCTCTGTGTGGTATTTTACTGCTAGTAGGGGCAAGATTCAAACCTCTACCGAGAACAGCTTCTTACAAGAGAGAACTGGTGTTCTGAGGCTGGAACAACATAGAAAGGACAAACACATACAAAGCCTCAACTTGCCTAAGAAATGAACGATGAAAGATGAACGTCACTGAAAAGGTTAGCCAGCTGTAGTATTCGAACCCACATCTTCTGAATTACCGGTCCAGGGCTCTACCAATTGAGCTAAGCTAACACGCCTTCACAGCGACTTCCAAAGGTGCGTCCATCTGAAGGAACAAACCAGCCGCTCTCTCTCACTGATCCTCCTTTCACTCTTACATTTTTGCTCACTCATACACACATTCATACGACGGGATCGACGCAAGCGGCAACTGTTGAACAAGAGAGAACTGGTGTTCTGAGGCTGGAACAACATAGAAAGGACAAACACATACAAAGCCTCAAATTGCCTAAGAAATGAACGATGAAAGTCACTGAAAAGGTTAGCCAGCTGTAGGATTCGAACCCACATCTTCTGAATTAAATTAAGAAGATGTGGGTTCGAATCCTACAGCTGGATAACCTTTTCAGTGACTTTCATCTTTCATCATACAGCTTCTTGTTCCTTTGATAAGGTATTGGAAGAGAGGTTTACGACTTCGGTGTTCCTTGCAGCGGTTATAATACCAAGCAGCTTTAATAGCCTTCGTACCGACTCTGATAGGCCACGTACATAAAGAATGCATACAATATTGTCGGGGGCGACAATATTGTATGCATTCCTTACGTACGTGGCCTTAAAAGCCACTTAAAGCCACTTGGTATTACAACCACTTTCAAGCCCCGTCAAACATTACGCAACATTCTGTACCATCCCAAGGACTCTCTGCCCCACATGTACAAAGCTGGGGTTGTATACAAACTGGAATGTCAACAATGCGACACGTGCTTAGGGGAAACTGCGAGGAAGAAGGTCACCAGAATGAAGGAGCACAAGGCACAATTGACAAAACCACCAGTAAAGAATCAACGCACCGAACTTGTCGATCACGTGTTAAGAACAGGACATTCTTTCAATTTTGACAACGCGACAACCTTGACTTTTGAACACAGATGGGAGGTGAGAAAATTCCTTGAGTCTTGGCATATTCATGGTGAGATAAATGCCTGTCAGGGGTAAAGGATTCCCGTTTTAAACCCCCGTTTCATTTTCCTGTGCTGATGATGACGCCCGAATAGGCGTTGAAACGTTCACGCTTTTCCTTTTACAACTTGTTATGCAAGCCAGTGTTTACTTCATACTATTAAAGAAACATGTCCCCTGGCTTTTGGTCCATCTTCGAACATATAATTGCAAGTGTTATCAGTGAATTCTTAGAAACGAATGACATACTTTCACAAGAGCAACATGGCTTTCGGAAATGAGTTTCAACAGTAACACAACTTGTGACCACAGTTCATAATTGTTTGAAAGTGCTAGATAACGGCGGACAGGTTGACATAGTGTTTCTCGACTTTACGAAGGCCTTCGACAATTCCGTCATACTTGGTGGCATGGGTTAGGGCATATCTAACAGACAGGAAGCAGTTCGTAGATGTAGGAGGATCAGTCTCAGTTAATTTAGAAGTAAGCTCCGGTGTACCCCAAGGCTCTGTCCTGGGGCCACTACTTTTTTTAGTGTACATTAATGATATTGTTGAGAGGGTCGAACCCGGCGTGAGTATTAAGCTCTTCGCAGATGACTGTGTCGTGTTTACAACTGTGAACGATAGAAGAGATCAGGAAAGGCTAAATAAGGGATTGGACCAAATTTTGCTGTGGTGTACCGAGTGGGGAATGACGTTGAACTCTGAGAAGACTGTATGTATGCCTATAACTCGTAAAAGGACTCTAGAAAGGTTTGTGTACACATTAGGGGGCGTGCCGATTACTGAGGTGTCTGAGTATGAGTATTTAGGAGTAACTTTGACTAGTAAGTTAAAGTGGACGAGCCATATTGAAAAGATATGTTCAAAGCCATTACGAAAGCTGCACTTTATGCGCCGGAAACTTAAGGAAGTACCGACTGATGTAAAGCTAAATGCATATAAAACGCTCATTAGACCAAAACTAGAATATGCGTTAATAGTCTGGGATCCATATACTAAAGTTGATATTGCAAAGCTCGAAAGAGTTCAACGCCTGGCCATTCGCTTCGTGCGCAATTGTTATGATCGGAGACGCTCGGTTTCTGAACGTTTTGCTAGGTCCGGGCTTTCGACGTTAGCGGAAAGAAGGAAAGAACATAGGATGAAATTCTTGCATATGCTCTATAACCGCAAACTTCTTTTAAATCCTGATGATTACATTTCACAAAGGCAAAGCCGAGCACTGCGATCTACACACGTACACATACTTGAACAATTTTTTTGCAGAACTCAATCCTTCAAGCAGTCATATTTTCCTAAAACTGTTGACGAATGGAACGCCTTGCCAAGAGAATACTTCTTAACGTAGTTGGTGGTTATCGTGTGTGGCTGGTATCCTATAGCAATGGCTGCTCTGTTTGCTCTGCATATATTATACGGACCTTGTAGATGTTGTAGATGTGATGATGATGTAGATGTAGATGTTGTGGATGCTGTCTCGACATATGATTATTACAAATGCAAAGTAATTTTTCTTTAGTTTTTCCACTCCTGCTTGGGCCAGAGAGCCTGCAGTATTCATGAATAAATAAAATAAAAGACGAGGGGACAGCAGCCAGTTGCTTCGGGCGCTAATAGATGGCGCCACAGTAGCCACGCCATTGCTTGTCTTCTGCGGGTGCCTGTGTGCCTTTGCCCATGTGAGTGTTTCCGACCTTTTTTGCCGCTGTGCTACAGTTCTGTGCAAAATCTGGAAAAGCAGACGGATCGAAGACTTGTTCCGTGATTGAGTGTACAAACTGTGACAGAGATCTGATCGTGTGGGACGAAGCTCTTTGTTAAATTCACGAGCCGTCGCTATACAAAGACTGCCCGCGTTCAAGGCCTTTTGCAATGAACGGTTTACCACAAAGAGAGAAAAAAAGCTGATTCAACAACAGTAGTAATCGAATCTTTAGAGGAACGATTTCAAGCCGAGAGAGTCAGCGAGGGTAAGTAATGCAGCCCTCAAGGTGGCGCAGCATTTCTGTGTGAGCCCCAAACTCCGATGAAGGCGTTGGCTGCTGCTTGTGAGAATATACTTCCCCCATAGTAGCAGGGGTCACGTTCCTTGCAGTTGAACGGTTCCGTGTACAAGCCTTGTCAGTGCACGAAGCACACGTGAGCCCCTTGTTTGTCGCCTCTACAACCTTGATGAGCGGTGTACAAATATTACTGCACCTGCTGCTCAAACCCGCTTTACATGTGCATGTTGCCGCCAAAGTGGCCCGAAGCGAGTCTCTGTACTACACGTTCTTCTCACTGTTTGTGTCGACCTGATGTCGGCCCTTAAAATTCATACACCATCGTTGCACTGGCACAGTACTACACCGACATGGCAGTTGTCTAAAACAGCTTCGTTCCCTTTGCAAATTCTCTGTAGTTCAGCGCAGGCATTCCGTATCCCTCTAGCTCGTTGATCATGTGGTTGTATACATCTGAAAAAAAAAAAAAAAAGTATGCTACTTCATAACGTCAACATAACAGCCCTTACATACATATCTTTCTCAGGTAGTTGTACGGCAACTCTTGCGATAAAAAGCAAGAAATCACGACATTACGATATTACATTATGAATGTACCCAAACGTATGCGCAACAAAAGAAAAGGAAAAAAAAAACGCCGAAATATGTAGTAACTCGAGCATAGTGAGGCCGATCATCTGCGTCGCACGAGGACAGAAATATCTCTCTAAATCAAGCAAATGCACTCACCTGACCTTTGAAGCTTCGGCCAAAGCCTCGTGTCATCCTTCCATCCGGAATAGACCTCTACCTGTTTGTAAACAAATGACGTCATAATGTCCGACAGCGCCACGAGTTTGCTAGAGTTGAACTACGTTCAAAGCTAGTGGCGAACAAGGTCGCGCCCGAAAGACACGGTCTTTAGGGGATTACGATGGTCTCTGAAAAGGACGCGACCTTCGGTCCTACTTTTCTTTTAATATGAGGTTGGGAACAATGGACCATTTCCATATTCGCGTCGCCCCTGGCGACGGAATGTAGAACGTCGTGTCTTTCCTCCCAATAATGGTGACGGGATTTTCGGACTGGCGCGTTACGTGGGAAAGTAGTCAGAGAATATTAGAAGTAGAATGCGGAAAGAGTGGAAGCGCATTGTACTCGTTACGAGACCTCAAACGCAGTGGCGTAGCCACGGGGGGGCTAGGGGGGGCTCGAGCCCCCCCTACCTGCCACGGACCGACCCACACAAATCGTGCAAATCCGAGAACATAATATATGGGGGGGGGGGGGGACCACTGTGACGATCGCGAAAGTTCTTGCAGTTCATGGCGTCTATCTAAGAAGCACTCTTGAATGGTTTTCAAAGTATGAGCGAGGGCACTCTTGAATGGCTTTCAAAGTATGAGGGGGGCGAGTTTTCGTATGAGCCCCCCCTACCATGGAGGTCTGGCTACGCCACTGCTCAAACGTCCGCGTAACCTTGAAACCGATTATCTCCCCACAGTGAACATGACAGTCTCCCGCAGGTGGGTCCATAGCGATGTTTTCCTCTCAAAGATGGCAGACTCAAGGGCTGGGCATGCGCATACGCGTTGTCGGAAATGGTCCATTGCCCATTCGTGGAACCCAGCTCTCCCCTTCCGATCTGTTTTGGTTTCGGTGTGTCTACCAACGTCATGATGACATTTCTCGGGTAGAGGTTTATTCATTGCAAAAAAATTTAAAATCGGAGGAAGCGTCTCTGGGTTGCACCGCCGTACTACGTGCGCCGTGCCAACAGGCAGCCGAAAGAGAAGGCAATAGTGGTGCGCAAGGTCACGTGCGCTAAGATGGCGGCGCCCAGATAACTCTGCTGTAAACGGTCTATATGCATCATATACATAGTGATCAGTGTCCTCAACCATAGCCGATCCTATATACTTCAATGCCTGCCCAGTCGAAGCGGAACCCATGCGAACCGGCCGTCCACTGTAGTGGCGCCACATACACGGGGTATGCTGATCATATCGCTCTGTTTTCTGGCGCATGACGTTTCGGTTTCGCGTGTGACTGCAGCGTCGTCTGCCTGCCAGCTTGTTCTGTCTGTCTGGTGTCAACCGATACCCTCATCTGCTTGCAAGCCTGTCACTATAGATATGAACTGGGAAATTTTTATGCTCTTCGTTTATTTTGAGGTATCAAGTCAAACATCACGCGCCAGCAAGCGCAGCGATATGATTGTCACAACCCCAGGCATGTGGCGCCGCCGCCTCATAGTCCACGGCCGTTCCGCCACAACTGGGCAGGCATTGAAGTATATAGGAGGCTATGCCCCAACCTTCTGTCGGCTAAGTCATGGGCTAAGTAGCCGGCTTCATGAACTTTCTTTTAAAAGTTTGTTCAAACGAGATAGTTCCTGACATATATTCTCTCAAAATGCAAGAACATTGGTACATCGTAGAAATGAGTAACGAACTGTTAGCAGAAACACCATGAGAGTCACCCACGCAAAAATGCACCACGTCAGGCAAGCCGATGTGGTGATGGTAGCGGTCCACAGATGCCGCTGTACACTCCCATTGTCATTGGCATGCTTATGTTCGCCGCCCTACAAGGGGGAACTGCGGAATTCGTGTCTGGTCTTAGACACAGATGATGAAGGAACGAATAACCGAGAGACACGGGACACGAAGACAAGCACAAGGGTTCTCATGCACCAGTTACCCTGTATTCACACGAGTCATTTTTCTGCGTGCTGACGCTCAGGCGGCAGACAACGTCACCCCTCTCTGGTGCCACGTGACCGGCGCTCTTCGCTATGTCACCACTTTCTGATCTCCGGAGCGGCAGTCGGAGGCAGCCGGATATCTTGTCCTCCCGGCACAGATTCTGGGTGCGTTCCAAAACCTACTCGAGTCATGGAGGAAGGAAACACAAGGAGCGGCTCTTCCCTCCAGACTAGCCTAGCCACCCTCTAGCGGTCGCTCGAGTCAAAATCGCCATTGTTTCCGGTCCACCACGTGATCCCCTCTAAAGTTTCGCTTTTGCAAGGCTTTGTTTCTCGCGCTGCTCTCCGTATGATTTTGCTTCTTTGAAGTAATTTATTGTGAAAATGTGAGCACCGTCGTAGAAACGACGTATGGTAATGTGTTCCTGTCCCGGCTGCGGCTCTCGTTGAACTGAAAGCAGCTCCACGGGAACGCGTTTTGTTCGTAAAGCGGGAACCGCATACGACGTTTTCTCGACGCAGATACGCCGAGCTTTGAGGTCGTGACGTCACTCCCGATGGAGAAACGTCGGGCCCTACCGCAAACGGCGTTTTCTCGGCGCAGCTTAGGAGCCGGCGCCAAGTTTGTACTCGAGGCCCCTGGTGGCATTTCTCGTCATGAGTAAGAGGTCACAGGCTGGCATAACATACTCGACAGATATCACTTGAAAAACATGCAGCATAACTTTGTGTAAATACAATATCTGGTAACCAAAGGCAATAACCAAGGCGCGCCGACCATCAACGTGAAAATTTCTTGCTTGTACTTCCGCTTCCGTCCGCTGTTCTCCCGCGTCTCCCAGTATGGCCCAAAGGCGAAAATTGCTGCTGCTGTTAAAAAATAAAGAAGAACTGTTTCTTCTCTAAAAGTGACAGATGTTGCGGTAGAAGGATTGAAGGAGACCGTTGAGAACACTCTACTGGGTGCAGCGATATCTAAGCCAGAGGGAAACGACAATCGAACAACGGCTAGCAAGTGGGATGGTATGCGTTTTGTCGCTCCAGTGTCCACATTCATTTTCATTTCCTGCCAATTCTGCCTGGTCCACTTCATTCCGTCTTCCACTTGCGCGTACTTCGCGACCACACCGTCTATGCCCACACAGCAGAGCGTCTGTGGAGACGGTCGTTTCCGGCCAAGCATGCGATTGGTCAAGACCGACACGTCGCTTCCTGCGCTTGCCGCCCCGATCTGTTCGCCTCAGATGTCGGCGTCCCCGCTCGACGGCTATTGTTCGTGGAGCTGAACGTAAAAATGCCGAGCGCTCGGCGCTCTTGCGTCGAGAAAACGTCGTATGCGGGTCGCCCTTTAGTACACGGTAACTTGCTTTAGTCGCCCGTGTGTCTTCGAGTCATCTTGAATTGTTCATTTGGGACCTCAAACTCTGCCGCAGATTCATTTCATATCTTCTGTTGTATAAATCTGATTAATGGGACCGCATTCTTACCCACTTAGTCAAGAAAAGTACATACGTTGGAAGAAACCGTTGCCACACGTGATGTTTCCGGTCCCGCGTACTCCTTTTGCGTTCTGCACACTGTGACTGGTTTTCTAATAGAACAGTAAACATTCGAACACACAGAAATAAAGTGCAAGTACGCGTTCAACGTAATACTGCCATCTGAACTGCGACACAACTACAGCTCGCGTCGTCTGCTTTGCTGGAGCCATGCTGTCTGGAGGGTCACGTGAGTGATCACGTGGTAGACAGGAGCATCCCAGAATGCAATGCGAGGCCGGCTACGCTCGTCCCGATAGGAAACTGTCGGAGGGGCCGCTCCTTGTGTTTCCTTCCTCCATGATTCGAGTCAAATCGGGGGTAGCTCTCTACCCGAAGCGCCGTTCCAAAACCTGGTCGAGTAACTCGATGCCGTCACTACCCACGTTCCAAAACAAGGTAGAGTAACCAGAGAGTTAACTCAATTCAACTCTCCTTCGAAGGCCGGTCAGGGAAGGTTCGCTCGAGTAATGACGTCATGCTTTTGTCGTCTGCTCTTTTCCGCAAAAGCGCGGTATCGAAACCAGCTGAACGTTTCGTTGCCGAAAAGCCTCGATCTCCACGACGGGTTATCAATACACAACTGGACACGGAAATGGCAACACTCTTCCGATGCGGATTGTGTGACATGGTTTTTGAGGACCAGGCGAGCGCCCAAAGGCATGTGAGCCGGATTTATTACTGACCAGCATTATTATTATTATTACTTTTGTGTGCGTGTGTCCGAAATGGGATTTTATATGTAATATTACTTTTCTTTACCTTCACAGTTGTAAGATGGTTTGTCGTGTCTTGCCCATCGCTCAGGCTTGCCTATCATGGAATTTATCCACCAGCTAGCCTGCATTTACGCCATTCTGTCGATGGTCTGTCGGTACGTTCGTGTGAACAGGTTTCAGATAAAATATGTACCATAGGCGCAGGCTAGCTGGTGGATAAATGCCTGGGTGGAACTTGGATAAATTCTGAGCTGCGGAAGGAAGGGACAATACGCTCTGCAAGTAACCGAGCGTTCTGCGCATATCTCCTCTCCCGGTTACTCCACTCGGGAAGCCCCATTGGCTAAGGCGGCGCCCTCCCTCTTCCCTCTCACTACCTCCTCTCATGCGCAGAGACGCACTTTCACAGCGTATACGACAGAACTCTGTCACGAATTTCCCGTCTTTTCGCCCAAGCTCCGACTTCTTTCAAGGTGAATGAAACAGGAGGCTTTTGCGCGCTTCGCGATACATGTACTATCAGAACCGCTTCATCGCGCTCTGATTACGTGTTTTGTTTCAGCCGTTCAGCTCACATTCGACTCCGAATCCCACGGAAATTTCCCAAGCAAGCAATGGCCGATGGCTGACGGTTGGCAAAAGGTCGGATGACAGTTGGCCAACGACTTTTTCGGCCATCCAACGTTGGCGCAACGTTGCATAGTGATAGGCAGAGCGAGGATTGGAAAGTCGTCGGCCAGGGTACAGATCCGTATCAAGAAACGAGCTTGTTGGCCAAGCACTTGCCAAAGCTTAGACCAATCTCGCCTGGGGGAGAGGGTAACGTAGAATGGTGTAGCGCTACATAAGTTCGACTTTCGATGGACAAAAGGAATTTCTCAAAACTAAAATCGTAAGAAACAGAAGCGTTACCTTCATGGCGAATTAATACGACAAGAAATTCATCATTTCAGTGTAGTTTTTGTACACGCCAACTTATACTTAGACACCTCACCCTTCATTTTGACACACACGCGAACAGGACTCTCGAATTTGCGGTAGCTCACGAAACAAGCTATGTATAGTATCTGTTTTTCCTCAGGAAACACATGCCGTTGTGTGTTTGGTCGTATTGTGGTCTCGGGCATCTTACGGGCTTTTTTTTAGTTTTAAAAAGCTCTTTATTATTTTTTTTTGCATTTTTGAAACGTCGTGCTCACTTGTCGTCGTGGGAAATACGAGCAAAACAAACAAATGATATATCGTTATCTTACACCGCGAGACAACTGAGTATGACAATGAGCGACACCGCAGGAATGCTTTGGTCTGTATCTTGGCACAAGCTTGGTACAACGTAGGCTGGCCAATGCTTGGCAAATCATTGGCCAGGGTACAGATCCGTATCAAGAAACAAGCTTGTTGGCCGATGACGTACCATGCAAGGCCAGGTAGGCCAGCCTAACTATTGCCCAGCTTGGCCCAACCTTTGTTTGTTGCTTGGGTTCCGTGATCCTAACCACGCCCGCACCACTACCTCAGTTCCAGGATTCCAACCAGCAGCTTCCACCTTTTGTATTTTTCATCTTCTATCGTCATGATGTTAACATTTTCTTTTTTTTTTTTCTTTTGACTACCAAATGCAACGCGATCTATCCACTTCATGCAATTGAGGTAGCTAATGGTACGTGAAGTCTTCCATTCCACAAACAATTAACAAATAAATGGCGACGTCAGCTGCTTTTCCCTTTCATTCTCCAATAGAGGGGCTTAAGAATAATTCAGCAGTGTCTTGGAAGAAATACTACCATACAAGCAATCTCTGAATGTAACTGTCCAGTAAGTAACTACATACACAAAGTGCTGAAAAAGCCAAATGCCCACTGGGCCGACAAGACAGAGTTCAACTATGTCCGTCGGGGCATGGTGACTCCTGTACACAGCTCACAATACATTCTCAGTTGTCGTTATCGCCGTTTCTGTAAAATTGATCTGACGCGCGCGAGATGAGAGCGGTGGTGCGGAGTCCCCATGCGTTCCCAATACTACTCGACCGGGCGCGTACTCTGTGATCACATGATACAACTCGGTCATGTGCCATGACTTGAAAACCGGAGACGAGGTAGGGACAAAAACAGACAAACACAAACACCTCGTCTCGGGTTTTCAAGTCATGGATCGTCACCACCAGCTCGCTTGCTACCTAACTTTCCTTTCGTCAGTCATGTGACTTACTCGACTCGAGGGTTTGTTTTTGGAACGCACCCTCTGACGACCGACGGCGTCTGCTGCCGGCAGGAGGAGAAGGTGACGCAACGGATACTTATCGCGCTTGCATTTTATTATTTCATCAAGATTGCTCTGCATGTGTCCCACACAACGACATTCACTGTACTATGGCCAATTCTGAATTGGAACGCCAACAATGTTTGGCTTTACCGCGAAAGTGGTGGGCTTGGTTTTACCGGCACAGCAGCTTAGGAACAATTATGCAATCCATAGATGAATGTCTACAATGTAGGGTTGCATATGAAGCTTTTTCTCTACGTGAGGCGATACAGACACGGAATACAAAACATGACTTTTATAAACGCGGATATTTCTTTTGCTGGACAGACGTTGACTACACGTAATCGTTCGCTTGCATCATATAATAATTGCAACATAATAATTCGAAGCTACTCGTCCTACCGAAAGGACAATAAAAATTGATTTAATTTAATTTAATTTAATTATTTACTACCTGTAGCTCGACATCACAGCTTCATCGCCAGTTCATCACTAGTCGGCACGCTGTCGCGCCTATATTGGTGCATCGAGCATCGATGCATCGAGATACGCTTCATTAGTGAAAAAAAAAAGAAAAGAAAACGAATGTGATAACGTCTGTTCTCAAAATACTCCGACAGGCGTTTGGGTCGCCCACACGGAGATTTGGGTTAATGCTGTTTTACATTCCATAGCGCTTCTTCATATTCTCTCGCCCATATCTTGTCCCGTTTCTCACGTGAATGCACTCTGAATCATCCACAAGGAGCCCAAGTGCAATAGGTTTTTTTTTTTTTTTTTCATTGATCCACGCTAGACACAAACAAAATGCACGCGCGAATACAGAAGGGATCGGAAAACTGACAGCCGCCGGGAAAATGACTCGTGTGAATGCTAGAGAACGAGCGGGCGTCTTCAGACGCGTAGTGACCTTGTTTATCTCGGATTTCCTCTCACTCCTTCCCGACTTGCTGCCGGCAGAAAACTGACTCGTGTGAAGACTAGGGAGCCTCCATGTGCGTCCCCTTTTCGCGGAGAAGCGGAGAAGCCGCAGCCACCCATGGAGGCTCCCTAGTGAAGACAGGGTTAGTCTGCGCCCTATCTCTTTTATCGATCTTAGACACAGGGTTGCACGTAATATTCGATCTGAATTTTCTAATGAACTACGAGGTGGATTTGAACGAAATTTGTGGCGCTTGTATCCTGAGCACACAGGCTGTCAAATGAGCAAGCAGTATAAAATTGTATGCTATTGTAAACTTGTTTTTATCGGTGGGTCGCACTGCTGGTCAATCAGTTCGATTTAGTCAATCTCAGCGAGCCAAAACCTCTGTTTCAAGTCCCTTGCACACGGAGGATCATTACTCTTTATTATAATAATAATAATAATAATAATAATAATAATAATATTAATGTGCCCAAGAACAGCCGAAGCCTTGGTGTTGGCGCACGCAGATAATGCAGTATTTACAAATATAGACACACACACATACAGGGTGTCCACGCTAAGTGTGAACAGATTTTTTAAAAATATATCAACCACTTTTTCCGAGATGAAATCAATTGCAATATAGCATATGCTGAAGGGCACTCCCTAGGGGGCATTAACAGACTCCTAAGGCAATGTCTTAATTAACTTTGAATAATTAACTTTTTAATTATAAAAGCTACGAAGTTGCTCCAATGAGAACATCTGATCTCTTCGGTCACCAAATACCAAAACCGTTTTCAGAACAAAAATCCGTTCGGTAGATCGTCCGCAAAAAATTCGTGAAGGAACGCCATTTTCTTCTTTATTTGGTTTATTGCCCATCTTCAAAGAAGCGGCTTTCCTTTACCCCCAGTGTGAGAGAGTGAAAGAGCACAGTGCCGCCTCATGCGTCGAAGATTAGCTTTAACTTGCGGAAACAAAACAAAAACACAAATGTATCGGGTGACTCTATCGCGACTGCCCTTATCTTGGGCTGCATTTTCTGTTTTCTTTTAATCTTTTTCCAGGATGCAAGAGGCGATAGTGTGCGCTTTCATCCTCTCGTATTGGGGGCGAAGGACGCCTCGAGATCGAACAGCGTCGCCACCATGCGGCTGCTCCGTGAACTGCCTTTAGTGGGGATGCGCGGCTTGAGCCGGTGCTTTTGCTGTGGTCATCGCGCTCGAAAACGTGCTCGAAAAGCTCAATTTCTGGACACTTGAGCTGTTAAAATCGCTTCAAAATGAGTGAAAATTACTTGGTGGAAAACTTTTTTGAACTTGTCTAGTTCTCTGCACCAGCGCGCTTAGCAGGGAAGAAAACTACAGAACGTGCATATGTTCCAGTATTCGGATTCCACTCGGCCTTTGTTATATTATATTTGTCGCTGCAGTTCTGTGTGTCAAACAAAATGTACCAAGAGCTAAGGTCAATGTTGTAATAGTTTTTTTATCATAAGTATAAAACTATGTCACAGTTACTTATAGAATGGTTTCTGTGATAGCTGCTCTAAGTTACTTCATAATGCTCGCTTAGGATATTCTGCACGCGCTAAACACAAGTTGTATCGAATGTATTAATATATGGAATATATGAATTCATGAATATATATATTTGTGACACGGGTGTTTTTAAATGTGTGAATTTCAAGCTTTCATTTCATTTCATCTGACCGTATGACAGACTATCTTTCACATACGTAATCATTAATTGGAACGCACGCATTTAAGGTAAAATGCTATCTCCACCCTTGAACGTAACATGTAAAACACACATGTTTTGGGGGGTATGAAGCACGTGTGCAACAGCGTGTTTCAGAACATATACCTGCCGCTGGAACCAAAAACTTAGTTTATATGTAGTTATTACTTGACCGGTAGCACCCCACACAAAGTCAAGTCCACCACACAGGAGTGGTCATCTCGTAATATATTTTAGCACCATTTAGTGAATGCCCGCCCAGGAAACAAATCAAACCTCGAACCTCTCCCGTACTCGCTCGACGCAAAATTGCAAAAATTGTAGCGAAGGGCTACAATACTTACTGTGCTATTCTGCCCTTATGTTACATTCTTGCACATTTGTGCATTTCGATTCATTGTTATTGTTGATTAGTACATTGTACATTTAGATCAGTGGAGACAGGAATTTTGAGTGAGTGTTCTTTTTTTTTTAATCCTTGTTGTCTCGACGTAAGATAAAAAGGTACAGGGAAAGACAGCAATACACAAGCGACGAACAAAAAATGTTCGAGCGAGAGCAGCAAAAGACTAAAACAAAATCACGCTTGGAACAAAGGAGGCAGTGTTTCCTTGCAAAAGCACACAGGATATTTTCTTTTCACAACTTCGCGACTGGAGAGTTTCGCAGTGCAGCAATATTTGTCAGCTTTCACACCTTATCGGCGTTCTAAGTATCGCATTTCAACACATCCGCAATATGTGAGGCAGTGACAGCGGCATTTCATCCAGAAACACTGCGATATCTGCGTAGAAAAGAAGGAGCCTGCTACGTCCGATCATGCCGTATCCCCACTAGGGTATCCGTCGCAGCGCCACCTACAGTTCGATCTCGAGGCGACATACACGACCATCACACTCGCACCTAGCCCCAGCGCCACTGATGTAGCTTCGCCAAGCGGCCGCGGCGCGTTTGTGGCGCTGAATACAGGACCCTTTAGACCCTCGTAGGGAGCCTCCATGTGCGTCCCCTTTTCAGGGAAGCGACAACACGACCTACTTAATAAGAGAACTACTTCTCTTATTAAGTAGGTCGTGGGCGACAACTCCGTCGTCTGCTACGAGCGCCGCCATCTTGACTCCCACATCGCATTGGGCGTCAGCTGTGGGTTTGCGTTTTTCTCGATTTTTCGCGACAGGAAGAGGGTAAAAGCGGAATGAGGGATAGTGGCATGGCAAAACTGTCATATATACTAGTAGAGCTGGCCATGGGTTGTAAAATATGTTGTTAATGCTTTGTAACGTTTGTCTAAACACATCACTGCACCTGCACACGCAGTCGTGTCTCGACCAACGATTTACAATAGTAAGCATGGGAATGTGTATAGACAACAGAAATATGTTAATTGCAAGCAGATTTTATTACAGCATCTCATTCAATAGGATAGAATAGAAATAGAAAGAAAAAAATGCAAACGTAGGTCGCACTGGTGCCGTTTTACTTGAAAACGATGTTGTTTTAGCGACATGCTCCTGTCGCAAGTGCACCCTCAATCGCAGTTGTACAAATTTGTCCACGATCACATGATATAGTTCTTCTTTGTGTTGGGTCACAAGCCGGAAGATTATTGTCCACGTTATTATGAATAAAAGTCGACACAGTCTTGAAAGGTGACTGCATCGCATAAATGCGTTTCGAAGCAGATATCGCACTGAATGCCTCTTCACATTGTACGCTGCACGCTGCCCGAAATATACCGAAGATTCATTGCACATGGTACGTGTTCACGAAGCTCAATGAGCTTGTTGTAGCTTTACGGAGATTTAACGTAATTTAATTTAATTTAATTTGACGTAAATAACCACTGAGCAACCAGAATACACCGTACACACCGCACGCTGCAAAGGTGCTTGCTTACCTCGCACACGTACGAGCTCCTTGTTGGTTCCCATTCTGCTCTCTTTACTTGCGCGAGCCAAACCTCTTTCCGCTTTTTTGATGCTGGGAAGCGATACAAACGCGCACGTTTCCGAGAGTGATTGGCACACTTGGGCACACAGCACCATGGAATTTTGCTGCACGACGTATCATGCGAGTAATGCGCATTGCAGATCTCCACGCACGCTGGTCTTCGTCCACCAACCGAATGTATTTGCTCAATCAAATAGGAACTACTCAAACAAGAGCGAGCTGGTTCGTGACCTAGCTCTTGAGCCGACAGACCAACGACCTCATACCAACAATACGGAGATGAACTGAGCATTAGAGAAAAGAAAGAAGGAGCATATTCATGCGTAAAGTGCAATGCAAAAGAACTGTGACCCGAACGTGGTACACGCAGAAAAAATGGGACGGAACGCTGGTATTACACGAGGATATGACTCGTGGAACGACCGATTTCAGTAGAAATAGAGGCTGTTCTGACACGCTTGTTCCACGCTGGATTTAAAATTCCGGAGGGATGAGTTGCGATATTCGTTCCCAAAACATACAATGACGCTAAAATACAGAAGAAATGCAATCACTTGCGTGTACATGTGCCGGATGGCCGCTCGAACGCGCAAAATGCACAGCCGGCAATGGGCAGCGCGTAGCAAGTTGGGAGTCAAAATGCGCGCTCCGCGCGAGGGCGAGGAGGAAAGGCGGCGTTGGCATGGTTAAAGGGTGTCTCCTCCCTGAAAAGCGGAGAAGCCGCAGCAACCCATGGAGGCTTCCTGGACCCTCGGCAGACGACGCATGCTATGCGGATACCGTTGCTTCCGTCATTCGCGTTTGGTTTTTGCTATTTTTCACGCGGTGGACAGTGTTTGTCTCCAGTGCATGGTGCAGACGTGATGGTGTACTGCACCGTCCCGCTTTGCAAGCCGAAGAAAGCAGTGTCGAACACAAGTATTTCATTCCACGAGTTCCGCTCAAATGCTGTCTTACGGGTGAAGTGGCTCGAAATATATCGCGGCGTCTTGACACAAGCAACTTCATTGGGAATTGCGATTGTTTCATTTCGTATAGGGTGCACTTCTTGGATGGCAGTGTGTACCATGAATAGTTTTATCTAATATAGCTGAGTACCTTTTACGCATCTCTCTCTGAAAAAAAAAAAAAAAAAAAAAACGAATAATGAACCGTGGCATCCGACCAGGGGTGGACATAAATGCATTTTTTGAGTATTTAAATATAAATACAAAATACTTTGTTGAAAGGGGTGTTTAAATACTCTTCATAAATACTTTTCGATAGGAGTATATTTAAATATAAAATATACAGTATATAAATGCCGTAACTAGTACCATAAACACTGTGATGAAGATGTCATCTGGAATTACAGAAATAACGATGAACATAACAAGGTCAGCAAGGAAAAATAGCATTTATTTGTTAGATTATCACGGTAATTTTAATATTAGAATTTTTTGACTGCATCACTTAGGATTCTTGTGTTCTGCCGTACAATAAGATTCGCAAAGGAGAATAGCATCTTCACTGGTGCCGATGAGCAAAGGCTTGCATTAAATTTGATGAAGATACTTCGTACAACAAAGTAATCGGCCGCGACCATTGTCTGCAACAACAGCGAAAAACTCTCCATCTAAAATCGTTTTTCGCCTGCATGCTAGCTCGAACACTGCGTGTTCTCGGCATTTCAAGGCCGAAGACTTTAGCATCGGCGCAAAGCGTAAAATTCTCAGACGTGGCACCGTGGCTACGGTACCTACGTTTAGTGATCACGAAGTTTACACAGCCTTGCATCACCCAGTAGTGCAAAACGAACACAAAAAAGACACCAAAAGGTAGCGTCGCAGAAAAGCCACCATCAAGAAAAATTCTCAGAGTGGCTTCTATCCGAACGGCATAATAAAGGTTAGCAGAGCATTGCAGTGGCAAACCGCAAAAGAAGAAAAAAAAGTGTAAAAGTAAAATAAAAAGGGACCAATAAGTAGGAAAACAAAACAAGCAACTGCTGATTTAAAACTGAAGTGCTCGCTTATACAACAAATTCTGTTGGACGTCGTAACAGGTGTCAGTCATCTCTTTGCCAGGAACAGTTTCTTCTTACGGTCGCATTCACCCATTTTCTGTAACTGCCCTGTATGTTAACACGGAACGCCTCTCACGTGAAACGTAAAGTCTGAACGCGCTTGCGTCTGACAATCTAAACGCATGATAACTGGCCCAACACACAAGGTGCTGCTGCCAAGTTTATGTGTACGATGTACGGCACATAGTTGCATACATAGCACAAGTCCCATAGGCGAACGGGCGAGTGTTATGGTCGTGTGTTATAGAGATGGTCGTGGGAAAGACCCGTCTCTACAGATGCGCAGTGAATAAAACAAGACCTACTAATAAAATAAAGCAAAAATGGCGTTCCTTCACGATTTTTTTGCGGACGATCTATCGAACGGATTTTTGTTCTGAAAACGGCTTTGGTATCTGGTGACCGAAGAGATCAGATGTTCTCATTGGAGCAACTTCGTAGCTTTTATAATTAAAAAGTAAATTATTGAAAGTTAGTTAAGACATTGCCTTAGGAGTCTGTTAATGCCCCCCTAGGGAGTGCCCTTCAGCATATGCTATATTGCAATTGATTTCATCTCGGAAAAAGTGATTGATATATTTTTAAAAAATCTGTTCACACTTAGCGTGGACACCCTGTATATATATATATATATATATATATATATATATATAGATACATATACAGATTAGGCGAAACATAACATAACATATTCAGGAAGAGGAACGCAACAGGAAGGTATTCACACTGATACATACAGTAGAGATTAGAGATATACAGTACGTAGTACTAAAAGGGGGGGGGGGACTGTACCACTTCATGTGTTACTGAGTGAACGCAAGAGGAGAGTTTTAAAAACGTTTGAATGGGAGGTAAAGATATCAACAGAGGGGTGAATTGCGTTTGTCATTTGTTGAATGCGTATGATCGGATTTGCAGGCATGTGGTGGGATAAGTACAACATATTCGTGTGTCGGGTTACATTGACAGGTACGGCGATATGAAGCTGATGTAATAAAGATGGTGTATCGAGAGAACTATGTAAGATCTTATAACAGAGCATATCATAAAAACGGCGTCGCGTTGAGAGTGGTTGGAGGATAATAATAATAATAATAATACCTTTATTAATGTGCCCAAGAACAGCCGAAGCCTTGGTGTTGGCGCACGCAGACAATGCAGTATTTACAAATATATACACACACATATATATACATACATATACAGATTAGGCGAAACATAACATAACATATTCAGGAAGAGGAGCGTAACGGGAAGATATTCACAGTGATACATGCAATACAGACATGGAGATATACAGTACTTAGCACTAAAAGGAAAAAAAAAAACTGTACAACTTCATGTGTTAGTGAGTGAACGCAAGAGGAGAGTTTTAAAAACGTTTGAATGGGAGGTAAAGATATCAACAGAGGGGTGAATTACGTTTGTCATCTGTTGAATACGTACGATCGGATTTGCAGGCATATGGTGGGATAAGTACAATATATTCGTGTGTCGGGTTACATTGACAGGTACGGCGATATGAAGCTGATGTAATAGAGATGGTGTATCGAGAAAACTGTGTAAGATCTTATAACAGAGCATAATATAATGAAAACGGCGTCGCGTTGAGATTGGTTGGAGGTTAAGAAATGACATTATCTCAGTATACACATACATTCTAAAGTGAGGGCTTTTTCTTAAGAATACGCTATGTACAATGTGTAGAAATTTCTTCTGGACAGATTCAATCCGTGACGAGTCAGTGCAGGAAAGAGAGTTCCACACTGGAGACGCGTATTCCAGTCGCGGTAAAATTAAGGAACGATACAGGTGAAGAAATACAGAGTGTGTGGAAAAGATTTTGCATGTATATGTGAGCAAGCCAAGAATTTTGAGAGCTGAAAACCGAACGTAAGAGACATGATCATGAAAACGCAGCTGGGAGTCGAAAATGACCCCCAAATCCTTCAGTACATCGACACGCTTGATAGCATCGGAACACATGTATGTATTGCATATTATGTTAGTTTCTCTTGAGTAAGTCACATGTTTCGTCTTCAATGGATTAATAGTCCTCCCATTTTTAGAGCACTATTCAACCACAGAGGAAACGTCAGTTTGTAGCTTATGAACGTCGTTTGGGTCGTGGATAACTTTAAATATCTTCACGTCATCGGCGTACTGAAGAACATGAGAATGACGAATATGCCCAGCTAAGTCATTAATAAAGACATTGAAAAGGAGCGGCCCCAGAATTGAGCCTTGAGGAACACCTGAAGGGGGAAAGTAAGGAGAAGAAAAGGCACCGTGCACCTTTACGACACAGCATCTGTTACTCAGAAACGAAAGGAAGAAAGCAATGAGGGCGTTTCCGAGACCAGTCATATGAAGTTTGTGAAGTAAAATAGTATGGTCCATCATGTCAAATGCCTTTGAAATGTCGAAATAAATTGAATCTACTTGTCCTCGTTCTGAGACACAAGGAGCCACGACGGACATAAACGATACAAGATTGGTGACAGTGGATCTGCCTGGCATAAAACCATGTTGTTGTTCACATATCTGCGACTTAAGAAAAGAAAAAGTGCGATCACAGATTACCTGCTCAAACACCTTTGAAAATGCGCACAGTAGACTGACAGGACGATAGTTTGACACATTTAAAGGATCGCCAGACTTGTGGACTGGTATGACAACCGAAGTTTTCCAGCAGGTGGGGAACACAGAGTCTCGTAGAGACAGGTTGAATACATGAAGGAGGACGGGTGCAAGGAGGTCACCGTAGGCTTTAAGAGGGGATACGAGTGAGGCGGCATCTCCGATTCACGATTTTTTCGCTCCTAGATGGCGCCACACGAACATACGGGTCTCAGACTGGAGGAAGCTGTAACCATTACCCTTAGTACAAATAACTCGCTCCTCCGCAGGATTGTGTAGTCCCAAAAACACGTGTGACCCCCTTGACTATTGAGATGCAGAGATCTCACGTCATGTTTGGGTTGCCAAGGTCAACTCAGCTACAAAGAAAGAAGGAGGTCCCGACGAAAGCCAATTCTTCCCTTTTTTTCCCTTTGTGGACTGCATCTGGTGACTTCTTGATGTTTTGCCATCTTAGCTTGTCTGACTTTCTGGACGCAGCGCGGAGTCCAAATGTTATATTTCATTGGGCCTCGCTTATTTATATTCACCTGCTGATTTTTCTTTGGCGCCGAGTTCTCACACTAGAACATTTTGCGGACGCATTTTGTATTTAACTGACTATTCTGATTTAGTGTATTTACCTTGCGTCTGTGTGCAAGTGAATCTAAATTTATTTGTCGCTGCAAACATTAACCGAATAAGTCCCCCGAAACCTAGACAAGATAAGCCGTGCAGCAGACCTTTGCATTTTGTCTTCTTTATTTGTTTTTTTTTTCTCGGACAGCGTGGATGTGCAGAGATCCAAGACTGCAGATGCATACTCTAAATGAGGGGAACTAATGTTTTGATAGTAGATGGGTAGAAATCCAGCGAACCGGTAGAGATGTAGGAAGGGAGTTGCCTCAGGACAGAAGCCGCCGATATTTCGAACAGAGACTGTTGAAGAAGAACAGTCTCTGAAGAACAGTCTCAGAAGAACAGAAGAAGAACAGTCTCTGTTCGAAATATCGGCGGCTTCTGTCCTGAGGCAACTCCCTTCCTAATGTTTTGATTGATTGATTTGTAAAAGAAAAAAATTGAGATGTTAGTCCCGAGCCACTCGGAACTAATGCTTTATATGCTGTTAATTTAATATGTTTTGTTGTACCATGGCGAAATTTCCTTCTTATAGTTTCCACAGACGAGCGGCTTTCGCACACATATGGATATCCGATTTCAGAACTTTCCCTTTAAATTTGCCGCCAGCAATGAGAAGGGTGCCCAGAAGAAGCACAGACTGTCGGCTGCTCCCAACGTCAGGCCATATTCTTCAATATGTGTAATTAGTCGGATTGTACCCACTTTTCTGTTCAGCTGTGTTGTTCGTAAATGACAAAGGTCTTAAAATAACCAGTGGCCTCCCCTCTTCGGCTGAACAAAGCAAACAAATAAATAAAAAAGCAGAGGACACTGATTGCCTGCACCGTATGCTCGAATCAAAACTTACGGAAAAACAGGTGCGTACGACCCACTCCACGGAGCTTTGAACTCCTTTCAAAACAAACGCCTTTCCAACAAACGGCGCCGATCAAACGGCATTCGACCAAACGATTTTAGATGAAATGGGCGGACACCCAGTTTTAGTTTATTTACTTTGCGCCTATGTGCAGGTGAACCTAAATTTGGTCCTTACAACATACATGTATCCTTCGAAACCTAGACAAGATATCAGAAGGTCGAAACTTAAAAAGCCGAAAAATTAAAACATCGAACGATCAGAAGGTTGAAAATTCAGAAAACCGAACTATCAGCAGGCCGGAAAGCCAGAAAACCGAATTACCGTAAGGTCGAAAAGTAAGGAAGCCAAGATACGGAAATTGCTATTCTAACTGCGATAAAAAATGAGCTCTACAAAGTAAGTAGGATAGAATTGTTGAGAATTAGTACAGGGAATAAATCGTTTCACCAAACTTCCCTTTAGATAACGTACTTTCGATCACTTAGGCAGAAAACAAAAAGTAAAAGTAGAGATGACTGTGTTATTGCAAGTGTTTATGTACACGACGACAATCACGTTCGGGTTGCCAAATATAAAGAGCGACACCATCTCGTCTAAAATTCATTGAGTGGGTAGTACAAGTCATTCACTGGCAATCACCCACCAGACACTTTCTTTTTGTAAACATGTCCCCAAGAGTCTAGGCAGCTAAGACGCTCAGACTTGCAAATGCAGGTTGCAGTACATCAGTGCAAATAGTGTTCCGTGAATTTTGGGAGCACGCCTTTTTTTTTTCAGAACTTGCCATTTTTTGAGTCAATATACCCAATAAGCACCCTTCTTTTGGGTGTAATATGTGACACCCCTCTTACACCCATCATTGGACCCCGAGCCCGAGAACTCGGAAGACTGAACTATCGAAAGCCAGAGGCCACCAAGAAAGGAAAAATATATATTCGAAAAGTTACATCTGCTACATCAGGTAGATCCACAACGCTGTGCTCAGGACAGGTATTGGGAATTAATGTGCTAAATGCTTTTTATGACCTTGTCCAGCGCATGCCACTTTTTGGCAGCATCCCTCGTGTACTGGGGTTGATCTTACAGCTGTGGATAGAGAAAGAGCTTCTTTTGAAAAAGTTCTGTTAAAAAGTGAATTTCTACGTGGAGACTTTTTCCACGTTTTATTCATAAATTATTTATTTCGCAGACATCCTCTTGGAATTCCTTATTTTTCGGCCTTTCCATAATCCAGTCTTTGACTGTTTGATATTACCTCATTAAAAAAATAAAGAAAACTGTCTTCCAATTTCAACACATCGGGAGAGCGAATGATAACACCACTCGGTCTCACTGTGCCTCACCTCCCCTAACCCTACCGTTCATTTTACGTGCATGCCATGCGAGACGAATATTGTGTGGCTGTGTAGCAAAGCTTTCCTGGTCTATGCCGCCCATTCTCCCTATTCTCACTCAAGGCCTTCCCATTATTTTGCGACGACCTACTCAACGTGGATCTCTTCAGACAGGTTTCACGACCTCAATTTCGCGCTTCCGCTGCCGGGGAAACCCCTTCTGGGATAGGGTGCCAGAACAGTGACTGCATTCCGCGGAACGATATGAAGTTCTCTTCTGACCAGCAATGTGGCGCTACTGTACGATGGCAAGACGGGGCAGTTCACGGAGCCGTACATACCTTAAGTTTTTTCAATATTGTGAATAACTGGAGGCATGGACAGACATGACATGGACACGTAAATATTCAAGAAAGAATTCCGCGTAAATGCTACTGATTACATTTCACATATGTGCTACAGTAAACGAGCTATGAACTTCCAAAAGCGAGAGACCGAACTTATAAATTTTTTGCAGCTTTCGTAAGGTTTTTAAAAACTTCTGCAAAAAAAATTGCAAATGTCTCCAATGCGAATTTTTTGAAATTCTAAAATCTATCGAACAAGGCCATTTTGGTCCAAATCGGTTCAGTATTAGCTGCAAAAGATCGCATTGTTTCGCCCATAGAGAATACATGGGGCCGCCGGAGGCCGTATCCCGGCCCCTGGGGTCAAAGTAGGTTGTAGCTTCCGAATAGCTGCGATGACCTCCTCGTGGGACACTGCTATACAAGGAAGGTGATAAGATGCGTTCGACACGGAGCTCGAATTCGCAATTGGCTGTGCATTACCGCGTTTATATATTGAAGAAAAAATGTGTAGCGAAGAGCTGAGACATCGAGGTTGGGTTAGTGTTCAAAGCGCATAGACTGTTTTTGTTTTTAGAAAGACGCATGTGTTTCCAAAATTCTTTAGGATTACTCTTGAGATCCATTTCAATGGATTTTATGCGATTAGCATAGTCGCGTGATTGTGCCTGCTTAAAGAGTGTCCGGTAGTGAGCAAATAGTATGTAGTGTGTTATGGAGTTATGCTTTTTGAATTGCCGGTGGTGGAATTTTTTCTTCTTTAGGTAAGACCTGGTCTCCTTCGAGAACCAAGTAGGGTATCTATGAACATTATGTATGGTCCGAGTGGGGACAAACGAACTTATACCTGAATGAACAATATCCGTAAATAAAACAGCTGCACTGTTCGCATCAGTGGCATTGAATACGGGTTCAAAATTAGCTGCTGCGAGATGATGATATAGACCAACGTAATCACCTCGACGAAGATCGAAAGTATCGGATTCTACATGATGATCACGGAAAGAAGTAGGCACGGACACTGCAAAAGGGGGGTGATATTTGGCTGGCGGAATCAACGGGGAAGCGGGCCTAACAGACGTAAAATTGGCCGAGCGGACGAAACAAAGATCAAGGAATTGTCCCCTATGGTTGGGGACAGTGTTAACTTGGGAGAGCGACAAGAAATCGGCAAAGTCACGAAGACAGTTTACACCGTTTAAACCGTAAGACGGTTGAGGAACGGCAGGGGAAAGTTGTTGAGCTTCGAAATAAGGTAGATTGAAATCACCTAACATCAAGATGTCACAGTGTTTATCAAGTAATGGCTCCAGGGACAGAAGGTACTGGGAGAGTTCTGACGGATTAAACAATGGTGGGAAGTAGTGGACATCCACAAGTAAGTTGGGGTCATTGAGGCGATGAATTTCTATCCATACCGACTCAGGGTATTGCTCCAAGTCGCGGCGACGTATAACTTTCAAGGTATTGGACACTGCAATTAGGCACCCACCGCCACGTGCAGTAGCTTTCCCAGGAACAACGCGATCTGAACGATACACACTATAGCAATCGGGAAAATAGGCGTTGTTCGGGATAGAGTCATTTAGCCAGGTTTCAGAAAGACAGATGATGTCGTATTCACACTCACACACAGCTGAGAAAAAGCTTGAACTCTTCGTACGCAAACCACGCACGTTTTGGTAGTAGAGACTTGCCCACTCATTCTTGACTGCCATCTGTGGGAGCATGTTGGTCGGAACTGTATCATGCTGCTGTGGAGCCGATCCCTGAACTGCTTGACTAAGCAGCCAGAGGGCCACACCGCAGGATCGTGAAGGAGGTCAAAGGCAGCGTCGTCAGTTGAGATGTGGAACGAGGCATAGGTTTCGTAACGTGATTTTAACTTTGTGCACTTGATAGACGAGGAATCAGTTTTCTTTGGCGACGAATGCAGTGATGTCGTCTACAGTTGTCGCAGGAAGGAGCTTGGTGACGAATAGTGCCTTGTTGGCGCGGCGCGGTTCCACGGCACTTAGGCCTTCGGAAATCGACGTGCCGAAGAAAGCTCTGGGCTGAGGTGCACGTACGTTGGGCATTTCAATCGGCGACATCTCACCGTTAGAAAGACTTGGTGAAGATGTGTTACCTACAGGTAGTTTAGCGGCCTGTGCCGCGAACGTGACTCCCGGCATTCGAGTCAAATCCTTAGATGAGGCCGAAGTAGGGAGGGAGGCCGGTTGCGACGACGCCACATTTGCACGAAAATTCGGAGTGACGGCTGCATCCCTACGAAGAGAAGCTTTACGCAGTTCAGCTCGCAGAGAGTTGATCTGGATCACCATAGCCGAAGAAGATTCGTGAAACTCCTTTTTGAGTTGGGCGTTATCACGGCGGAGCGCGGCCATCTCGTCGGTCAGGAAGGAAATCCCCTGAAGGGCAGCTTGGAGTAGGTAAACGAGGTCAAGGCCATCCGGTTGGGGCAGGGAGAATCCCGGTGGGGAAGCCGGAGACGATGGCAGGTTAGTCTCGTTAGGCTTAGTGGTCACCGAAGGCGATGGCACAGAGTCACAGAGCGGGCATAAAAAACGACTTACGACGTCTGGAATTTTGGCATCCTCGGAGGTAAGGTTCATGCATTTAGCATGCACCCGTTTGTCGCACTTTGTACACTTCAGAGTAGATTGTTGCCGTAAAACGGCAGAGCGCAGATGACACACGTGTCGGCACTGGGCGCCATCTTAATAATGCACTAATAATAATAATAATAATAAATTTTATTTATTTATTTCCACATAACATAACATGTGGCGGAAACTGTGAAAAAAAATCACCTTGGTGACTTGGGAGATCACCAAGCCCGCGACTGAACCAGTCCGTTTCGTTTGGCATTGAAGGCACCATAATTACAAATCGGCCATGTAGGTTTTTGCTCAGAAACTTTGGCAGGAATGTAATCTAGCAATATCAGTCAAGTAAAAATCTGACGCAAAGACAGGTTTAGAGAGTCACCAGCGAAGACGAAGAAAGCAACACAGAGACAGGGAACGTCGAACTTCCAATCATTTGTCATGGTTAAAGGTTTATTATGGTTAAAGCTTGAAAGTTCGACGTTCTCTGTGGCTGTCTTTATGTAACTTTTGTCGTCTTCGCTGTTAATTGTCATGTGCCAACCGGCCCCGCTCTTCTTTTAGTTAGAGAATCATGGTTGTTACAGGTAAGTGGCAACAGTTTCCAATCACTAATTAACGCAAGATAAACTGCGCGAGTACAGAGCAATGATAACGCTACAACTGTTCATGAAGCTTAATTAGGCCGAATATTTCTTTATTTTTTGCTAACGGGCCACACGGGCCGCCACTTTTGGCACCCCTGGTATTGTGAGATTGTACAACCCAACGGACTCAGCCAAATAGCTCACACAGACGCACACAGAATCGGCACGCAAGGATCAGATAACGCGAGCCGACAGGCATCCGGTATTTTGAACACCTGTGGTCGCTCTTAGCGCGCTCTCAGGTTTCCGGACGGCCGAGGAGAGAATTAGTTAGCGTCTCGGCCTCGAGGTATTAAGCACGAGCCATATGCACTCTTTAAGTAAATTGTTAAAGTAAACTGTTCCCCTGCCTCAACTCATACTTGGCGCAGTCGACCATGAGCCTTAGCCAGCCATTCAGCCACAACAGCAAGCCCTTTTGAAGCCTTATCATCGCCTTGCCAAGCATTTGATCTACACGCCAAGCCCCGCCGTTTCAACGCCATGCAAGGTATTGTTTGGGAACAGTTAGACGCTGCTACAATGTCGCGCTTCAGTGTAGAACTTCTCAGAGAAGAACTGGAAGCACGGCAGTTGGACAGTGCCGGTTCGAAGGATGAACTCGTGCAACGTTTGATGACAAATATTAATGCGCAACGTGAAGCGTCTCCGCCTCTCGAACAGACGTCTTCGACCAGCACAGGTGCCCCCGCGGTACAATTGGACCCCGCCACGCTACAAAACCTGTCAGCTTTGCTTCAGCATATGCCACGCCCGACGACAACTCTAACTACGCTGCCGGATCTGTCATCATCCATACCACAGTTCGAAGACTCACGGAAGCAAAATGTTAAAATGTGGTTGGAGGATGTTCGCCGTGTCCAGCAACTTGCGTGTTGGGAGGACGCTACGACCCGCCTGATTGCCGCAAGCAAGCTCACAGGCGCTGCTCGTAATTGGCACCTCGCGCTTGGAAGCCAGTTTGACACTTGGACAACATGGAGCGCAGCTCTTCAAGAAACGTTTTCTCCGGACTTGACCCTGATCGAGTGGCAAAACCAAGTCATGAAAGTGACTCAGGAACATGGTCAGTCTCTTCATCAGTACGCTTTTGCGAAGCTACGGGTCATTGAACGCTGTCCTGTCACTCTCAGTTACGCGCAAAAAATTGACTACTTGCTTCAAGGTATACGTGAGCAACACATCTCCGCAGCCCTAGCAGCCAACAGGCCACAAACGGTCAAAGGCTTTATCACGACCTGTTGCAGTCTCGACAAATGTGCTTATCAGCAAAACAACGCAAATCCCTCATCGTCGACATCTGCAAGCCTGCCACACAGTCGCCTCGGACAACGAAGCCATCGGAATCATCAACACAAGCGTCAGTTTCCCAGTCGTCAGCAGTTGCATCAGCACATTCTCGTCCTCGCATAGCGGACTTGCCAGCAGACCAGCAGGAAGCCAGGTACCAAGCTATTTCAGCTCAGTACGGTGCACCAGCTTTTCGCAGCGGTCAAGACCTGTCACAAGCAGTATGTTACAAGTGTAAAAAGCTTGGTCATCTAGCGTCAAAGTGCCGCAGCAGCCGCTCTTCGGCGCCTTCGTCAGTAAGCACCCCAAGCCCGGCAACAACGTCACAGCCCTCTTTGCACAGCACTCCGATGGCCTTGGAGAGATCACAATTGCAATGCCCATTTTTTTACTGCCAGTGTCACGGGAATAGGAGAATTTGAAGCCTTCCCAGATTCAGGATCAAAGATCACCCTGATCTCGAAATCTCTCGTCCCTGGTCACATGCTGAATCCTTGGACTATGCCGCCACTCGCTGTCGTTGGAGGTAGCACAGTACACTCTTAACTCGGTACCCTTTAGTAAAGGGTAAAAAATCGCAATATTTTACCCTCTATTTCAGAAGCTACCAGGTACCCTCTGAGCAGTACCTTTTATAAAAGTTACAAGGAAACCCACTAATTCGAGGTTACGGCCTTCAATCCAGCACCTGCCCGTAAAGGTTACGCCAACGTGCGGCTTTTTATACAGGATGTTCATTTTTATTCGCAACAGAGTAGCGCTCATTTGGCAGGTGGGTTATGTGAATTTTTGCTCATTAATTGATCCGTAGTTACAAACACAAGCGTCAGGAAATGTCGGAAATGTTTGTAACTACGGATGGGTTAATTTGCGAAAATTAACATAACCCACCTGTCAAATGAGCGCTGGTGTGATGCGAATAAAAACAAACACCCTGTGCGTGGGATATGGACAAACATTTACAGAACACACCAAGGTACCAAAATGAATCAGCAGAAAAGGAGATCTTGAACACATGTATATTACAAAAACAGAAGTCTGTCGAGAGGTGACACATTGTGCACAAGTGCGATTCTGATGTGAGGAGAAACCATGGTCGTTTTACAATGTATGTGGAAAAAAGAACTATCTTCTAAGTGAGAAGCAATGCATAAAAGTGCGAGGAAGCCAGCGAGTCAAAGCAACTGACCTATGTTTGCTAAGCTGAACAGACCCAACGAAATGGAGAATTGCAGCAGAAAAAAATTTATTCCACATTCGTGTTGCAGAGGAATGGCAATACAGTATTACATAAAACGCACACAACCTTGAGGAATATGAGTGTACAGTAACACAGGAGACACTACATTACTGCGTTATCAGCGTTGGAGGCGCTCTGGGACGAGTTTGTGAGGTACTGTATTGCGCTGGTGACGGTATGTGAACCTGCATGTGGGATCCTGGGAACAAAAGTTTGGGCAATGAGAGTAACATTTACGGAACCATTCGAATCCGTACACAGCACAAGGTACAAAGCAGCATAAATGCGGGAAGGCGTTCACTCCGCGATTGAGTCTTAGAATATCGTGAGAATACAACAAGTAGGAAGCTGCGAATTATATATCTCGATGCATATATCCGTAGCTCGCAAAATGCACGCCGGTGTATTGACTTGGCGACCAAGTAAGAGCAGAAAAGTAGCAAGCGTAAGTGGCGTTCATATGCAGGACCGCAAAAAACTTGCCATAATCACAACAAACATGCGCTAAGAGCTCTTGCTATCAAAATAACGCACGTACCTAGCACAAATGTACACTTACCCAGTGTATGAAGTGTGTGAATTAGGGCTGCGGTGGTGACGTTCGTTTTCGGTTATATATTCTTTGCAATCTTCGCACTCACTACACTTTCCCCTGAGAACACCGAAAATATCCTTGTTTGCTAGCGACATCTAGCTTTTCCGTTGTTCCTGACGATACTATGATAAACGCGAGGAAAACCACTGATTAAAACAGATTACACTTGTTAACGGACGGACGAGGAGCGTTAAGCGTTTCAAGGAAACCGCTCTCAGTATGGATAGACCTAGACCAGGCTCGGCTACGCAGCGAAATAGGAAATATTGGTGGTTGCGGCATTGACAATGGTTTTCCACCCTTTAGAAAGAAACATACTATCAGTATTCCAGACTGCGAACTTATAATCTGTGTTCATACAGCATTGATAACGTGTAGTCGACGTATAGATGACGCTGATAAAAAATAACAGCGTAGATTCGCAACTGTCGTCTCGAATGGGAGGTTGAAACGCGGCATTATGCTGAAAAACAGAAGGAAAACAAACGATAAGAAGCTAACAAAGAAATTATCGTTGGAGATTTCGCTTAGAAGTTACAGTGTTGGAGTAGAGGGTACATTTATAAGTTACAAGAAGCTGTTTTTGTTTTTTCCGAGATGTAACTTCTATTCGTGTTGTAAAGACATGACTTTGGTCGCTTTTAACCTCTAAATATACGTTACAGTGGTGTAACCTATAAGAAATCTCGAAGTCTACGTCTATATAGAAGTTACATGTTTCTAAAAGTTACAATAAAAGGTACGGGTTTAAGAGTGTACTCCCAGCAGGCACAGCCTTGCTGAAGATAGCGATAGGTACTATTACAGGTATCGTCGAAGCTGCCGTTTTTGGAACATAATGTTCTTCCCTTCATCATTGGTGAAGATTGGTTCGAATCCGCACATGCCCGTCTCATCTTCGAACCCCCTAGGCCAGTCCAGCTCCAGCACGTGGCCTCTGGCGTCATAGTCACCGCAGCTCAGAAGCTAGCTCCACAAATGGCTAATGCCGTCATTCTGACGCACTCAAATTTCGCTGCACAAGTGCAAGTTGCGTCACCAGACTGCCTACAAAAAGACCCCTTGCCGTCACCAGACGAGCCACTGTGGCGGACTCTGGCTCAGGAAGCTCCGCCATTGCCTTCACATAATGCCAACGCTATGCCCTCAGCTGGCACTCTCCTCCTTCCAGTTCATTCAGATCTTGCAGCAGCACACATAGGAGATCAGTTATCGACCAGCCAGCAGTCAACCATAACGGATATTTTGGCTAAACATATGGAGGTGTAGTTGATGGACAGACCAGGCAGGAAGGACAAGAAGGCTTTAATACTGTGGCCGTTTGCCACCAACTACTAGAAACGAATGAATAGGGCTCGCAGGCACCAGGAGCGCGAGAGGGGCGTGACACAAGTGTTGGCTTCGTCTGCGTCACGGGGCGGCGCATCGTCTGCTACATGGCCCCCCCGCTGGAGACAGTGCCAAACTGTCCGACCATGTAACGGTCTTGGCTGCAGGTTGGTGGGACAGAGGAGTAGTGTCGGGCCGACGACGTTGAAGGGGGAACGGGACGTCGGGGAGAGCCGCGACGACTGGCGGGGAAGCTTCGACGTAGGCCGGCTTCAGACGGTCGACACTCACCGTGTCGTGCGTGCCGTTGAGGTTTACGCGGTAGTTCTTGCCGGCGCGACCAAGTACAGGATGAGGACCGGAATAAGGCGGTGTCAGGAATTTCCGTATAGCTTCAGCGCGAACGAAAACGTGGGTGGCGCTCTGGAGGTCTTATGGAACGTATATAGGGCCTGTATGACGAGGATGGGCGAGGCCGGACGGGACGAATGGAGCTGAAAAAGTCGTGAAGGTGCCGCACGAAGTGTGATGATGTGCTACACTGGTTTGAAGAGGCGAAAAATTTTCCGGGCAGGCGCAGGGCCCTGCCGTAGACGAGCTCCGCCGGGCTGGCACCAAGGTCAGGCTTGAGCGCGGCACGGAGTCCAAGAAGGACGATGGGGAGGTGGGCCGACCAGTGCGTTCGGTCTTCGTGGGCAATGAGTGCAGCTTTTAATTGACGGTGCATGCGCTCGACAATGCCGTTGGATGCGGGATGGTACGATGTCGTCCGCACCCGGGCAGTTCCGAGCAAGTTGGTGAAGGCGGAGAAGAGGGCACTTTCAAACTGTCTGCCGCGGTCCGTAACCTCAGACGGAACGCCGAATCGGGAGATCCATGCCGTGAGGAAGGTAGCGGCGACAGTTTCGGCCGTCATGTCGGGCATTGGCACCGCCTCTGGCCAACGGGTGAACCGGTCGATCGCTGTCAGCGTGTACCGGAAACCGGATGACGGAGGCAAGGGGCCCACTATGTCCAGATGCACCACGTCGAAGCAAGTGTCGGGAAGGGCAAATTGGCTATGGGGGGCAATCGTGTGGCGGTACACCTTTGATCGTTGACAGGGCAGGCAGGCGCGGACCTAAGCCCGAACGTCGACACGTATCGAGGGCCAAACATAACGTGCGCTGATCATGTGCTGGGACGCGCGAACGCCGGGATGCGCAACGTCGTGCAGGGAATGGAAAACCGCTCGGCGAAGACCGGCGGGAACGAAAGGCCTGGGCTGGGCTCCGGACGTATCGCAACACAGCATCAGCTGAGAGTCGGGAATGGCGACGTCGGTAAGCTTCAGGGAGGTGGTGTTGGAAGCGCGCAAGCGGGTGAGCTCGTCGTCGGAGGTCTGGGCGTTAAGCTCAGGGGAGAGTTGCGGGTCGATGGCGTTCAGGTGCGCAAGCCTGCTCAATGCGTCGGCCGGAGAGTTGTCCGCCCCACGGACGTGCTGGATGTCAGTGGAAAACTCCGCGATGTAGGAGAGATGGCGGATTTCTCGGGGGGAGTACCGACGTACTGCTGGCGGAACGGAAGGCATGCGTCAAGGGCTGTGGTCGGAAAGGATGGAAAATCGACGACCTTCCAAGAAATGCCGGAAATGCCGTACGGCAAGGTAGGCAGACAGCAGTTCACGGCCAAAAATGCTGTAGTTTCTCTCTGGAGGTTGGAGGGCTTTGGAGAAGAAAGCCGTGGGCTGCCAATCGCCGTCGATCTGCTGTTGGACGACTGCCCCGACGGCGACATTAGACGCGTCGACCATGAGTACTGTTGGGGCGTCATGTTGCGGGTGATACAGTAGCGTCGACTGGGCGAGGTCGCCTTTGATCTTGGTGAAGGCGGCCTCAGTGATCGGGGTCCACGGTAAAGGAGATGGTGTTAGATTTCCCGCCGGCGAGCAGTTCTTCAAGAGGACGTAGGGTCTCTGCACAGTGCAGGATAAAACGTCGGTAAAAATTTATAAGGCCGAGAAAGCGGCGCAGTTGTCGGAGGGACTCAGGACGGGGGAAGTTGGTTATGGCCTCGACCTTGCCTTCCAGGGGGGCAATGCCTTCAGAAGTGACTCGGTGGCCTAAGAACTCAGTGGAGGCGACACCGAATTCACACTTTGCCACGTTCACGACGATGCCGTGGTCAGCCAGGCGCTGGAAAAGTAGGCGAAGGTGGCGTTCGTGTTCTTGAGGTGAGGAGCTTGCCACCAAAATACCGTCTATATAAGCAAAAACAAAAGGAAGCCCTCGGACGACGCAATTGATGAAACGTTGGAACGTTTGAGCCGCATTTCGTAAGCCGAATGGCATGCGCGGAAACTCAAACAGTCCAAACGGTGTCGTAATAGCTGTCTTGATGATGTCCTCTGGAGCGACGGGAATCTGGTGGTAAGCTTTCATTATATCTATTTTGCTGAAGATTTTGGCGCCGTGCAGGTTGCTGGTGAAATCTTGAAGCCTGGGGAGGGGATACCGGTCGGGTGTTGTGACCAGGTTTAATGCGCGAAAGTCGCCACATTGGCGCCAGTCCCCCGTCTTCTTAGGCACCATGTGAAGTGCGGATGACCAGTTGCTAGAAGAGGGACGGGCGACACCAATGGAGAGCATGTGGTCGAACTCCGCGCGAGCTATCTTGAGCTTTTCAGGCGCCAAGCGACGCGGCCGAGCGAAGACTGGTGCACCAGTGGTGTTGATATAGTGCACGACATCATGAGTCACAGGCTTCGTCCAGTCCGGTGCACGAGTGAGACTAGGAAAGTCGCACAGGATGGCCGCATAAGGCGACATAAGTGCAGACATGGTTGGGCTGCTCGGAGGGGGAAGGTCGCTAGCCGAGGCTGCTGGAACGGAGAGCGAGGTGGACGTGTCCACGAGTCTCTTGCGAGCGACGTCGACGGTGAGGCGGAAATGATGGAGAAAATCTGCTCCCAAAATGGCTCTGTCGACGGCGGCCACCAAAAATAACCATGGGAAGTTTCGTCGCAGTCCTAGGTTTAGTGTGAGGGAGCGCTGCGTGTACACGGGAATTCCGGTATTGTTGACGGCAGTGAGATGAAAGAGCGGGGGGCGCTTTTTGTCGAGGGCAGAGGCAGGGAGCACGCTAACTTCGGCGTCCGTATCGACCAGGAATTTGGTGTGGGATGCCTGGTCCACCACCAAGTAAAGTCGGCTGCCTGGATTGCCGGAGACTGCCGCAGCCACTAGCGGTCTCCGCCGGAGTTTTCCGCCCAGGAGCAAGGAAGAATGCAGTGCCGGGCGTTGGAGCCAAAACGACGATGGTAACGGCAGAGACGGGATGGCTGTTGTGGCGTAGGTGTGGGAGAACGGGGACGACTGTTGTAACGACGCCGTGGGGACCTCGATCCTCGCCGCCGGGTGTCGTTGCGGGACTGCACGGTCAGCTGTTCTACCTGGGTCGAAAGACGGGCGAGATCGGCTAGGAGCTGCGCCACGGCACCCGTGAGGTTCGAAGGATGGGTGTCAGTAATGGCGGCGCAAGTGGCTGGTCCTGACGCAACTGCGTGGGAGAAGGAGGCGGCAGCAAGAACTGCAGCGACTTGCGGAGGGGAGACCTCCATTATCTTGTCCGCGTCAGCGGCCAGGTCTTGCAGAGGGAGGGTGGTGGCCGTGGCCAAAATCATTTGCACGTTCGCGGGCAGGCGGCTCAGGAACAGCTCCTTTAAGAGGTTGGGATCAAAGGTCGCCGCGCGATCGGCAAGGAGATTTTGCATGTCGCGAAGGAGTTGACTCGGGCGGCGATCACCAAGCTCTTCGGCGGTCAGAAGCTGTTGGAGGCGCTTACGCTCCGACGCTGTAGTGCGCTCCAGGATGGCAGTCTTCAGGGCCTCGAAGGGAGCGTTCGCTGGAGGAACCGACAGGATATCGACTACCTGGGCGGCAATGTCTTGCGGAAGACAACGTGGCGGAATTTGGTGAACTGAGTGGTGATGTGCGCGAGTTCAAATTGGCACTCCACCTGCAAAAACCACACAGCTGGGTTCTGAGGCCAAACGAGGGGAAGCCGAACGGCGAAATGCTGCACGGCTGCAGAGGTGGGCGGGGCCGTGCTGGACGGTGAGGACGCGGGCGGAAAGGCACCGGGTACGTTCACGGCGGGGTTTGCTGGCGGTGGGTTCATGTCCGGTTTTGTTCGGGTCACCAATGTAGTTGATGGACAGACCAGGCAGGAAGGACAAGAAGGCTTTAATACTGTGGCCGTTTGCCACCAACTACTAGAAACGAATGAATGGGGCTCGCAGGCACCAGGAGTGCGAGAGGGGCGTGACACAAGTGTTGGCTTCGTCCGCGTCACGGGGCGGCGCATCGTCTGCTACAGAGGTATTCGCACGCCATGAAGACGACCTTGGTCACTTCGCGGGTACGCAGTATCGCATCGACCTCTTGCCCAATGCCTTGTCATATAGCCGCAGCCCGTACAGATATACGACGGAAGACAGACAGTTCATTGAAAACCAGATAAAGAAGCTCTTGAACCAAGGCATCATACTTCCCGCCTCGGGACCATGGGCCTTTCCCGTCGTTGTAGTGTCACGTGGAGACAAAAAATGGCTTTGCGTGCATTACGCGCCGTTAAACGAGCGTACGATCTCTGTCGTGCACCCCTTGCCCATCATAGAAGACATTATCCAAGACGTTGCAAATTGCGCATATTTCGCAACAATGGACTTGAAATGTGCATATTGGCAAGTCAGCCTTCGCCCTCAGGACTACGAAAAGACAGCATTTATTACTCATCATGGCACATACACAGTGGCGTAGCCAGACCTCCAAGGTAGGGGGGGGGGGCTCGATACGAAAACTCGCCCCCCCCCGCTGATCCTGTGTCGACAACACACACATACTTGTGCACACTGCAAACTGAGGATTAAAAAAATGAACGAAAATAGTTGATTTAGACGTTCACAGTACGATTACATGTATAGGCTGTCATGACGAATGAGGTGGTGTCACGAGATTGGAAGTATTTTGAAAAGCTCATACTTTGAAAACCATTCAAGAGTGCTTCTTAGATAGACGCCATGAACTGAAAGAACTTTCGCGATCGTCACACTGGTCCCCCCCCCCCCACACACACATATATTATGTTCTCGGATTTGCACGATTTGTGTGGGTCGGTCCGTGGCAGGTAGGGGGGGGGGCTCGAGCCCCCCCTAGCACCCCCGTGGCTACGCCACTGCACATACATGTGGACACGAATGCCATTCGGTTTGAAGAATGCGCCGTCCACTTTCCAGGGCATCATGCAAACAGTTTTCCACGATCTTGCGCCTCGCCCGGACAAATCTGGTATCCGTGTATACCTCGATGATGTCCTCATCTACGCTCAGTCTTTTACCACATTTGCCAGCATTCTCCAAGAAGGCCTCCAGCTTCTCCAAGACAGTGGACTAAAAGTCTCTCTGGACAAGTGCCGCTTTGGTCTACAGTCCATTAAGTTTCTTGGCTTCGTCATATCAAGCGAAGGTCATCGTCCAGACCCTGACAAAGCCTCTGCTATGAGTCGTATCCCAACTCCTCGCACTCAGAAGTTCTCTCGTGGGTTCAAACTTCCAGCTTCTACCGTCGCTTCATCAAGGACTTCGCTAAAATTGCAGCACCCCTGCAGGCCCTTATTAAGTCCAAGATATTCTACTGGAGCCCCGAGTGTGAAGAGGCATTCCAAACGATACGCAGGGCCCTCACGGAGCCTCCACTTCTTGCCCATTTTGATGCCAACGCCCCTACAACAGTTACCGGATGCATCAGGCTCTGCCATAGGTGCAGTGCTTTCGCAGGTACACCACAACAAAGAAGTTGTTATCAGCTATGCCAGCCGCGCCCTCACGCCGGACGAGTGCAAACTACACAGCAACGTGTGGGTATGTATAGCCGTGCACTGGGCCATTACAGCAAAATTTCGGCATTATCTCCTTGGCCGAAAATTCATCCTCATAACAGACAATTGGACGGTAGCATATGCCTGACAAAAAGCGTAAAGCCTTCTCGCAGATTCACTTCAATGATAATGGATCTGGTTGACTTTGACTTTTCAGTTCAGCACCGCCCAGGTCGGCAAAACGTGGTGGCAGACAACTTGTCTCGTTTGTCATGTGCTGCCACACAGTCCTCTCAGTCCCTCTCTACAATGCAACAGGAAGATCCTGGAATGCCACGCAATTCTTCTGGACCTTTCCAATGAAGAGGAATCGTCAGAGTTCAGCGTCATACACAACATTTTGTACCGTCGCGCTTCGCAAGGCGTATATGTCATTGTCGCCCCAACAGCACTGCGCCCTGCCGTTTTTCAAGCGCTGCATGACTCTGCAGGACATTTCGGTACACAGCGAACACTCCAAAAGGTGCAAGCCCGCTACTGGTGGCCAAACATGGAACAATCAGTCGAAAGTTATGTGTCATCGTGCCAAACCTGTCAGCAGTACAATCGCCCGACATCACGCAATGTCGGTCACCTTGGCAGGATGCCGACGTCTGACGTCCCTTTCTCAAGCATTGCCATTGACTACGTCACCATGCCGCCCAGCTCGTCTACTAAGTACATTTTAAACGTCATTGACTTTGCAACTCGCTTCATTGCACCAGCTGCAGTTAACTCTACTTCAGCACAAGACGTTATAAAGCACTTGCATCAGGTATTTTATACCTATGGTACACCAGACCACTGCCTCTCTGACCACGGCTCAGCCTTTGAGTCGACAGAGTTCAAGCGTTTCACGCGACTCCACTGTGTAGAGCTTCACTACTCCACAGCATATCGGCCAGAAGGTAATGGCCTTGTCGAAAGAAGCAATGGGACTCTCCTCTCGGTCTTACGCAAAATCTGCGCTCTAGAACCCCTATCCTGGCCCAAGAAACTTCACGAAGCTGCCTTCGCTATCAACACCTCAGTGAACTCAAGCACGAGCTTCACTCCATTTCAGCTGTTGTTTGGCTATGTGCCTATAGATACCTCTGCAGCTCCATCGCCCCATTAAGCAATCGGACTTTGCTGAACGCATACAGGATGTTGCGACGCAACGGTCCGAAGCAGCCGCTAATTCCGAAGCAGCCCAGGCTTCACAGCAAGAAATATATGACCGCAGCCACCGACCTCACAACTTCAGTGTTGGTGACCTTGTGTGGGTCAAACGCCCCCAAGTACCCATGCCACATGGAAAACTGTCACCTCGTTTTAATGGTGTGTACCGTTTGGTGGAACAGCTGACCCCAGGAACCTTCAAAGCTCTTCGTGTGTCAAGTTATGGGTCACGACCCTTGAACCAGCCACGAACGGTGCATGTGTCACAGATCAAGACATACAACCCCCCAGTCTCGCCAGTCGCCATTCCAGAGCCCAACCACGACACACAAGCGGCAGATCTTGGAGACACTGAGGCTTCTTCATTGCCTTCTCATTCGAGCAGCGAGCACCGCCCTCAACGTTCCAGGAGACGCCCATCTCATCTTCAGGACTATGAACTTTATTAGTCTTTCGTGCAGCATTTTGCACTGCGTCTCGACCAAGAGACTTGGTCTTCTTAAGCACCGGTGGGATGTGAGATTGTACAACCCGACGGACTCAGCCAAATAGCTCACACAGACGCACACAGAATCGGCACGCAAGGATCAGATAACGCGAGCCGACGTACAGGCATCCGGTATTTTGAACACCTGTGGAGGGTGACAGGGGGCTAGTATGCGTCCTTGGTTGACTTCAGGGCTAAGTGAGCCGACATTCGTCAGGAAAGTCCGACGGAAAACCCAAGGGAAACCTCAGAGAGCAGTTAAGAGAGAGCGTTAGGAGAGCGAACCTCAGTGACAGGATTCGAACCCGTGTCACGTTGTATCAACGAACGTGAAATTGATTGCAGTGTATTCCCTACGAGAAATCGCAAGTGAAAGTAGGTCGAGCTTTCAAAGTAAAAACCCTTTGTAAGTGGTTAGGAATTTTAGTATTTATTTTGAGCCGGAGGACTTCAAGACCTGCAATATCGCAACCGGATATTTTTTCCGGTTCCCCCAGAGCACGCGCGTCTTTGTCTCGTTCCTTTTTCTTTCCAACTAGTTTCTCTGTTTTCTACATGTGGGGGAACTGAACGAAGAACCGGAGCATGGAAGGAGGGGGCACCACGGTAAATGTTATGTAGGCAAGGGGAAGGAGTGCTGTCGCACCCATTTTGCTACGAGGACTTTTTGTCGCACGATAACTATCTTGCAATGCAAATGCAATTTCTTGGATTGAACTCTGAAATCTGTAGACGGATCCTCCGTTTACTCGCAAGTACAACGATCGTCTCACGGCAAACTGTGGGCAATCAGCGCCGCGTAATGCGATGGAGACGACTGAAATAAACTAGTGAAATGACCACATTTCGTGGCGAAAGATCACACCTCTGGTCATCTCACAAAGCGATAACACGAATCGCAGCCAAATAGAAAAAAAAAAAAGTTATTTTCACCTACTAGTCACGACCGCTACTATGCGGAATACGGACAGGTTACGTATAATTGTCGACTTCCCTATTTTACTTCGGTTATGCCATTCCTTTGATTCTTATCATTTTGTGTGGGTACTGTGAGTTGAACTTCTAGTTTCAACAGAAGTGGTAATTTCATAATTCATTTCAAGAAATCCTGTTTCTGTAAGCTGTATTGAGATAAAACTGCTACCGGTCGGCACGTGAACAGACTCATCACAGCTGACTGCAATTATTTAGTATTTGCGTCCATTTTTTATGACGGTTGTTTGACCATTTTGCATTTGAGATATATATTTTTATATATGTCAAATATATTATATTTTGCACAGTCTTCGTCACACGCTACGCGCGCGGCAGCTACCCCCGTGCTACTCAAACCACGAAAGCACGAAAATCAACTCGCCGTCTTGCACGACAGTTTCAGAAGACTTTTACGAGACAATCCTCCCTTTTACACACGTATAAACACCGGGTACAATGGCATACAGAAGAGACTGAAGGTCAAACGGTCCAGTCGGGAGAATCGCGCGTGGGACAGCTGTCCCACGCGCGATTCTCCCTAACGGGGTCATCCACGGAAACCGCGACGGTGGCGCCCCGCCGTAGGAATTCCGTAATTAAATTAAAGATGGCTACCGTGGGATAAGACCAGAATTTTCGCCGTCTCCACTGCGCGGCCATTTTGTAGCGACCGTGGCGCCATCGTGCGAGTATTTCCTGCGGGGACTGCGGGCGCTTCGGTTCAGTCCATTCGCGAAGCTGTGCGTTCGGGATATGAATCGTTGTTCGGGCGCCCCGTTGCCCTTACAGAAGCATAAGTGTATATTTTTATGCATATGAGTTGCGTTTCATAAGACTTAGAAATAAAACAGAGCAAAAACCGAAGTCGGCAAAGGGTGTGGCATCTAGTAAACTTCAGCGATAGCGCAGGCGCTACATGCATTTCCTAGCTTCAACCATACATCGAACATAGTTATGTTCTCTATATGTACGTTTCTTCTATGTACATGTGGTGTAGTCTCAACGCAAAGTTTTTGCAGTGCGGCGCGAAAGACTATAACATTGCGGGTAGTATTCAATGGACTTTACAGAATTAAATAAGTACACGTGTGAAGCAAGGAGCCCACACTCAAACAGTAATATCAACTGCATCATTATTTCCGATTGTCGTTAATAGTTCATGGTACAACAGGTCGTCAGCTCATAATGCCCCATACTTCGATTTTTTATGACGCTCTTCGCTGGAAAACAGCCCGCAGACCGTCTGGCATAAAAGGTTACACTGACAAAAACGCTCAGCGGTAAAGGAAAAAAGTTTCTTAACACTAATCCGTAACATGGAATTTAAAACGCCTGCTAGCTCTGTTACGTTGCATGAACAAGATTTTCATAATTTCATTTTCCGGGTTGCTTACTCAAACTTGTTTATGCTGTGCACCACTAGGAATTTCCTAGTTTGCGATGAACGCCGGGAAGTTAGCTGTGGATCCTCAGTTAAAATTTGCTTGAACTTTAAAGAACAACTATTACGGTAAGCTTAATTAGTGAAGGTATTGGCTGCTGTGTACACATTTTGCATTGAAATGTGTAATGAAACAATCTTCGGACTTAAAATAACGGTTTTCCGGATGCGACAAAATGAACGCGTTATTATACACCACAATTTCCTTTTGGGTGACTACGTAAAACAATGTGCATCAACATGACAGCGGTTCGAATTCCAGACGCCTCTCAAGCGCTGTGAGGACTCCTTGCAGCTGGTGTACATGCAATGCAATAGCCCTTTCGCCTTCATTCGTATTACAAATCCCGTGCATTTTGCTCGCGATTATTCTTCGTAAAATCAGCCACAGGACAGTGTTATCCAGAAAAACATATGTTGTCGATTCAGAATAATCCAGGTCGTTCGAAAATGCCACAAACCAACACCGCGCCTACAGTGAACTTGCATTCCGTCAGCTTCGCAAGCAGTCCCCGCGCCGAACGCGCTCGCAGGTGGCGCGCTGTGTCGAGAGTACGGGAAGTGTCTGGTTCGCGCTGGTTCGTAGCTAAAATTCTGGTCTAGGGGCTCGCAGGGGAGAGGCGTGCATTCGGGCCGCCATGTTGGCAGGCCCTAAAGCGCAGTGTGCGCCCATAGAAAACAATGGGAGGCAACGGAGATTGTGAGTATTTATAGCGCTGCAGGCGTTGATCGTTGCTTGTCATCACACAATTTTGTAAGGTGCCAGTATACTGATGTATCCTAACAGTGTTTCACAGGTGTCCTGCCGTTCGATTCTTAATTACGTTATGTTTTGCATTCCGAAACTAGACCGTCACAGCAGTGCAGCGCTGGGGATTGTACTACAGTACGTTTCCCAGCCAATATTTCAACAAGAAACGATGTGAGGTTAACAACCACCATGTATGTAATATCCCGTGCTGCGTTCTGGACAAAAATTGTTCCATAAAGAACGGTCCGGGAAAGGATATACTCGCATGGCAGAAAGAGATCGTTCTGTAGAATCACAGCCGTTGTTTTAGCCGTGTATCGGTTTCGTATGATTTATATCAAGCACCGCCGCAGAAAGTGTCTTTTAGTGAACGACTGCGGTGCTTTGCCTCGCAAATATGGACACACCGAAGCAGCCCAAATACGTTGTGAGCGTGATCTAATTGCTTCACGCAATTAGAACACGCTCGTTAGGACAGTTAATCAGGTAGTGATGTAAGCTTAATCAATTAAGTTACTTAAAAGTGGTAACACCTCCTTGAGACACAAGATTTACCTCTTTTTGAAGTACATCCCTTCTATGTTTGTTTGTTTCTTCCTTCATTTGTTCTGATTATTTGCAGGCGCGGTTGTGCCAAACTGAATGTCCTTCTCGAGTACTCACATGCTTTTGCTGAATACAACTGCAGCGTGAGCAAAGCTGCTTAGGAACGGGGGCCTGCTATCCAGTGCTGACTTTGTCATGCTTGTTATGTGGAGCACGTTCGAAAAAATGCAGCTGCACATCTGAAACTCCAATGAGTATCATCGTCATCTAAAAGAGAGCGTCGTAGCACCGTTGTGAGACCAGACACGCTTTCTGAATATCTTCTATGGCACCTTCCGCAGTTTGCACAATTTTGTTCAGCATCGAAGTCTCTCATAGGAACCACTTTGCATTAACTGTGACTCCCATCTTACATTTTCATGTGCAAGGGCCTTCTTGCACTACACACGTATGGTCTGCAACAGGATAATTGCAGCAGGACGATTTGGAGCTTGAAACAGTTGTGATTTTGTCATTTTGGCCCTCGTGTACCCCGTCTGTGAAACGTAACAAAAAAAAAATCTAACACGATATGCTTTTGTAAAGAAGGTCACTGATGGTGAGTAAAGAGAATATACAAGTTCAAGTATATTCAACATTTTATATCATACATTATATTATTCAACATTTTATATCAAGTTTATACAACATCAAGTTTATTCAAGTTATTTCTTGCACTAATGCGTTTCAGGATACAATGAACGTGCAGGGAGGTCGCAAAAGGCTACATTTATTGTTTTGTGACCTTGCTACAATGACAATATATACTTTAGGAATGGCAATGGACAGGTACTCTCTCTAAATTTGTAGCACTCAATTTTAGGTTAGAATGAGCAATGAATAGCAACTTCCCTCCTGGTATTTTCTTATATATGATGAATTTTGAATTTAATGTGATCAAATATGTGTTAATATAATATATATAAGAATATAATATGTGATAAATGAATGTGATCAACAGTAGATGTAAACAACACCAGTAGCCAGAGAAGTGCATTCTCAAGAAATAATTTTCTTCTTATAGCATATATGTGCATGCTTATTAACTGAAACAATTATCACGGTTCTCACGGTTTTAATTTCTGAGAGTGTACTGTAGAGGCTGCTTAGACCTACAACAGTTCATACACGGTATTATATACTGTGAATGCCTTTAAAAATCCCATGTGACACATATGCCTTTACTTTCTGGAGGTACTGTGGTAGTCAAAGTTTGTGGGCATTACGCAGGTTCTGCACCCATTTCTTGAGTATGTCGAGGCAGCTGTGAAGTAACCTGCATTGATGATGATTATTCCAATTTTTATGGTGCATCGACAACAAAGGAAATAATACATCAGAACATTGGTTTGGGTGCAACCAGTTCAAAATTAATATGTTGTTTAATAAATGCATTGGACAAATGTTAAAACATCAGTTTAAAACATGGTTTACAATCCCTGTATCTTCTAAAAATTAAAAAGATGAAAAACTATTCTAAAAAGAATATGGGGAACTCTTCTAAAAAGAATTATAATCTCTAATAATTATATTGCTGGGTGAAGGAGCCTAAAGTGTAAGGTGTGTTTCTGATGTGAACATGTAAGAAAATATGCAAAACTGAGAGAGGCTAACCACAGTGCGTGCACTGAGGTTGTTCCTTCCTGTAAAGTAGAAACCAGTGGATGAGGAACGTGATACTTACCTGTACACCCAGCCGTATCACACTACACAGATTATTCACTGGGTAGCCCTCATGACGAAACCTGTATTGAGAGACCACTTTTGCCTTAAAAACTGCTTCAAATAGCACGACACGCTACAAATTATTACTATCGTAAAAAGCTGACGATACAGCTCAGACAAAGGCGTTATTCAAGTCGCGCCACACCACCGTTACGTAGGATTCTTTGTCACAAATCAAACCAAGGCACAAAACAATACCAATACATGAAAAGAGGTGACAATCGTGGTCTCATTATGACGTAATACCGAACTTGTGCATGAAGGTAATTCAAAGAAATGAATGTGGCACTTGCTTCCGCAGAGAACACCGTGTACCATGCTAGCAATGCATGCAAAAAAGCGCTCGAGTGCTCGCACATATATTGATGACAACACTACCTGTGTAGTGTAACGTGTTCTTTCAAGCATATTATGCACTCAAACTGTATTTGCCGCCGGGTAAAATGCAAGTGTGCTCGATTGAACGTCCGAAGAGCGATCAAGCAACCTGCATCCAGTGCTCGTTTTGGGCAAAAAAACACTTCATAATGGTCAACTAAATATACAGAATGAACGCCTATTTATTCCTCGATAAAGAGTGACTCACCTGTATAAATTTAGGCCCTGTAACCTTGCCAGTACGGTTGGTACGACCGTAATTGCAAGAAGTTGCCATGATCGCTGCGGCGACTGTTGTGGGTACCGTAAGCCGGCGTTCACACGGGGCATCTTTTCCCAGCAACTCGAAGCAACTCAAACCGACGTCTTTTGACCAATTTCGAGTCCGCGTTCACACGCATCAACTCGGTAGCTCCACCCTCCACCCACAAGCAACCTTATGGCGACCGGACAATGTGGGTTCGAATCGAACTGGTGGAATCTTTTCTTTAGCTGCTATTTATCAAATTTCAGTCAGTTTTATTGCCCCAATAGATCATTATTGCCTTCCAGAAGTGGCAACTGATATGTTTCCGTGAAGTTCGTAAAAAAAGAAAAAGTTATTCTTCAGCTGCACCTGCAGGATTTGAACCCATGAACCCACGAATGAAATCCACAACGCCATCGGGAGTCACGTGGCAATGCTTCCCTCTCTGATTGGCCGATGCACGAGCAACTTCTCAAGTTTTCGGTCGGGGAGCGATTCGCAGCAACTCTGAGCAACTCGAGTTGCTGGAGGTTGCCGGCTGAGAGCAACTCCAAAGTTGCTCATAGTTGCTGCAAAAAGTTGCCCCGTGTGAACGCTGCCTAAGATGGCGGCCGGTTTCTTCACGCTCGCGCTCCCTATCCGCGATCCAGCCTTTTACAATCGAGATCAGTGGACCGTAACCGTAGCCCACCGTAGCCTTAAAGGGACGGTCTCCTACAGCCGGGGCGATTCCGAAACTTAGCCAAAACTAGTTTCACGAGTACTGTACACATACAACCGTCAAAGTTTCATTACGGAATAACCAAGTCGTTTTCGAGGAATTTGTCGAAACGTGCCGTAAGAGCAGACGACGAAAGCTGCGCCTCTCTCATGCATACGTCACGTATGAAGTCAACCTGCAGGTGCGTCGTCGTTGTCATGGTAATTGTAACTTGCAGAAGCACCATGGTTTGAGTAGTTTGAGTACTAATCCCCTTTGCTCCCGAAATGGGGACACTCAGGCATATACCTCCGCGAGCGGAGAATGTAGTCCAACCCAGTAACCACCGATGTCCCAAGGACGTCTACATGATGTTACCCTCAGGACGATGAAGACATCCTGAGGACATCCTGAAACATAATTTTGACATACTTGGGACGTACTGAGAACTGCCAAAATAACATCCGCGCACGTCCCAAGGAAGTCCATAGTACGTCAATGACGACCTTATACGGACCTCTAGTGGACCTTTTTCCCGTGCCTTAGCCAGGCTTACTGGCGTTCTCTGAACATTACATCAACACCGCACAGCAGTGCGTATGAGTGGCACAAACAAGCAACATTAGATCAAACACTTTATTTCGTATGAAACTGAGCGTCATAGCATCGTATTACCTCACCAGGTATTATATCACAGCGTAACATGACCACCATTTTTTTTTCGCATTATTATTGAGAACTTACATGTCTTTTAAAACATGATGTCCATGAACACAGACAGCATCGGTCCACAAGGGGAAAAACTTAAAGGTATATGCCCGCAATGTCCGAAGTGCGACGCTGAAACATATGTTGAAGCACTGGCATAACCGACGACCATGCTGCACTGTGTTTCGTACAACTGGAGATTTGCGATGTGTCCAGCTTGCCTTTCGTGCGCAAAACTTAACGCTATCCAACTTCGGCTATATTCACTTTTCGCCACGGACTCCCTTCCCTGCAGCGTCATGTGAGCTTAACCTGCAAGAAATGTAATTTCAAAAACACTGCTACAGCAAAATGTCACTGTGAAGTACGCATCGACGTATACGCATACCTTTAGACACAGCGCCTATGGTTGCAGTCTGCAGTAGCCTAGCATTCTCCCTATCAACAGCCCTGTTGCCTGCGAAGACGGGAAACGCATGGATAACCACGTAGTAGGAACGTGAATGCCTCGCACATTCACTACGTACCTTCGAAACGGGTAAAATCTTGACAATGACGCGGGCGACGCCACTTGGAGATCCATAATTCACATTCATCCGCTACGACGTTTCCACACATCTGTAAAAGAGTCAACAAGGTGCGACACATTGTACTTCCCTGCAAATTCTTTATTAAAATCACTCAGCATTTTTTACATACAGTGGCACAGCCGTAAAGGCTTGTGCCGCCGTGGAGCACATGACGAAGTTGCACGGGTGAAGCGTATGCCCAATCTGTTTCGCAGTAACACAAGTCACTGAAGAGCTCTGAAACGCACTTTAGCGTAACTTACCTGATGTCTTTCAACATTTCTGTGACCTTCCCACGTCGTGAGTGTGCTGTCCCAACCGCGTTGTTCACCGCAATGAATGCGTCGAAAGTATCTGAAATTCATAGATTAGACATTTGTAACGGGGCCACTGACGATGTTGCATCTTCACCTTGAAAAGTGCTGGTAGGGTCACGAGTACACTTAGCTGAAAGATAAAGCATAGGGTAATAGGAATCAAAAGGGTAATAATCACACTGCTAGCATAAAGTAATAGAACCCACACGCCAGGAATGATACCAAACAAAAGTTGCACGAATCGTACAAACATAGAACTAACCTTTAATCTAAGAAATCGCAAGGCTTCTGGACCTATCTTCCAGGGTGCACACACATAAAAGCACCCCCAGGCAACACTAGTAGGGCATAAAAACACATTCACAGCAGTCCAGGGCACCAGAGCAACGACGGAACGCGAGACAACGGGAGCCAGAAAAAGGCGTGCGAACGCAACGAAGCTTGCAAGCGAAATGGACGCCGCCCGCAGCGCAGAAACGGCAGGAAGGCCACCTTCCCGCCAGGCCATGCCCCAGCGCCCAGGCGCTCCTCGGAATGTAGCAAGGGAACGGAAAGTCGCGCGAAGACGGGACCAACGCTATCGGAAAGAGGACGTTTTCCTCTTCAAAAACACATCTCAATCACCTTCCTACGCCAGCAAGAACCCGATATCGAAAAAAATGCCCCAGGCCCATGTATCACAGAACCGCCGTTGCCACGGTGTTCTAACTCGAGAACCGAGAGGGATAGAAAGATGCGGCAAGTTTCTACGCGTTTCCCATGTCGAGTGTGTGTGCCCATTAAAAGGAAGTCGGATCCGCCGTGGGCTTCAAGCCTGAAGACAGGGACAAAAATCGGTGAACGGTGGTCGGTGTCAGGAATTTCGAGAATGACGTCTGAACCACTGGAAATCGACGGCTGGTCTCAATTGGAAAGTTGTAGAGCAGGGAACGGAGCACGCGCACACAAAATTTCGACTAAATCGGACATCGGGTAATCGACTTACGACACCGAAAAGTGGGAAGTGTTTCAGGGTGGCTCTAGCTAGCCTCGCAGCTCGTCATGCTCTTAAGCCGATATCGGGAGAACAGAACATCGCGCGCCTGCGGGACAAACGCTGTTCGAAAGAGCACATTGAGACCTTCATAACGAAGGCAAATGACCATGTGGCAGCAACGGGAAGGCTTTTTTTTTGGGGGGGGGGGGCGGGAAAGCCGCTGGTCCCATGTATTGGGAGGAGTGTGAACGCGGAATCCTCTAACTCGAGAACTGCTAAATTTAGAGAGACGCGGTGAATTTTATCACGTGCTCCGCGTCGAGAACAGTGGGTTCTCCAAGTATGAACCCTGTCCGAGGCGAACTTCTTTCCAACAAGGGCACTGAAGTTCGGAAAAACGAATTTTACTAACGCGTCTCCGCCTACGAGTTCGAAACCACTACAGATCAGTTCCCGTGTGATTTGCGCGATCACACAGCTAATCCAGGCCCGTTCGGACCTGAATTTTGGTCTCGATCCAACAGTCCAGGCGGGATTTACAAGACTTTAAAGGTGTCAGAAGCACCGACGGTTGCCTGGAATTTTCAAATATCTGGACAACCGCCAGGATTTCTCACAAGCCGCAAGGTGCACGCGTAGGGGGATGGAAGGGAAATTTGTCACAAGAAACAGCATCCCGATATCGCCGCTGCAGGCCAAGATATTAGACACGGGAACCCATCGCGAAACACCGCGATGTCACTCTGATGGGGTTAAACCATCACTGGATGGCTAAAAGACGCCGCGGTATCAACCGCCACCTCAAGTGGCATGTGCAGTGCTCAGTTGGAATCTCTATGCATATCTCATCTATTCTGACCGATGATGTCACTACGGTGCCGTAGGGGACCTGGGCACATTCTTCTTATTTGTCCATGCTACCAACCTTCCCTAATCGCGCTCTCTCAGATCCTTAGTCAGTTGGAATTTCACCCTTTCTATCTCTATGAAAATTGCTTGGCCCCTGGTGAAATCCAGCCCATCAACACTCTGTGATGAGAGCTTTTTTGGTCTTTTTAGACACGTCAGGACTTCGATCCTTATGGTGAAGGGGCACATTTCATCGCATTTTATGCCAGTGGGCTCGGGTATCCACACTAGCGACGAAACTCCTCATTATTAACCTTAGAAATCAAGTTGTTGTTTTATTGATACTCTAGGCCAATTCCTTCAATTGGTTTCGTATTCTTTGAACTGGTGCAGTGTGTACAAAACATGTTGGGTTACATTAAATCAAGTGGAAATCAGCGTTTAGCATTTATATCCTTTAAGCCAATTCATTGAATTGCTTCGTTATTCCGTGGGTACGGTCTTCGCCACACAACATAGTGGAACATGATGTCGCGAAGGTATAGCTTCTCTTCAAAAACCCTGATTCTGTCAGTGAGGAACTTGTACCTGTCAGCTACATAATGAACGAATTGACTGTCTGATTTGTCTTTGGATCTCGTTGGAATTGTGGCGACAATTCAATGATGTTATGTCTTCTCGTTTCGGCAGGGAAGCACATCTGGAGATGTAGTTGTGTGTGTTCCGTTCTACATGGAGATATTGCAAGAGATATCGAGGTCTTCTCGGCCTTCCCAACTACCTTTATTAGCACTACAGTAAAAGGAAACAGAAGCTAGATACTGTGGTACATCTGCTAAGCTCGGACCATGTCGGGAGTTTCTTTGTAAATTCAGATGAATAATTTTTGTGTGTTGCCACTTCGGTAACACGGATAAAAATTAGTGTCACTGTTTTAGTTTCTTGCTGCACGCTGTTGAACGTTATCATAAGGCTACAAAAATATAATGAGCATCGAAAGTATGTTTGTATTCTACTTCTAAATCAACATCCGATCGGGACGCCATTTCGAAGTCCCAGCGATATCATTAAAATACATCCTGGCTAGACAACGCTAGGACGTTTCGAATGACGTCTTATTTACATCATTGGGACATTTTTCGCGGACCAGGACTTCGGGATCTTTTCAGGACGTCCATGGGACATCGGTGGTTTACTGGGCGCATTGACTGTGGGGTCTCCCATAATATGGCGCACAACCGGATACGTGGAAGCTAAGTCACGTGTTTTCTTTCCGCGAGTATTTAATGCGGTTTTTAAATAAACACGTTCTCCTTCTCCATGTACGTCGTCAGCGATGCTTGATTTCGAAGCATGACCAGTGTACAACGGGGAGTGTAATGGAAGCGCGCGTAATATATTTTTGGTCGGAGCTGTAATGCGACCGCGCGCGCGGATGGCCAGCGACTTCAGATTTGTGATTTTGGATGGGGTTGTTCTGCGACTTTTAACTTGTTTCTGAGGATGAACATAGTTGTTCTGAACCACCATGCTTGCCACTACTTAGAATGCGCGTTTTTCACCTGAAAACTGAAAGAAAATGTACGAGAGTTGCCGCGGTTCCTAGTAACTTCTGAAAGTCGTCTGCTCACGCCGATGCACTAGCACGCGCAAAAGCAGACGATTTCTGTATCCTATCACGGACTTACCCGCAGGGCCGCAGGGCGACGTGGCCGTTGTTATTGTTGCCAACACAGATCGCGGCGTGCTCTGCAATCTTTGGTTGCGTTCGTTTATTCGACTCGAACACCTCGAGAGCCGAGGGAGTAGACTCTTGGTGGGCGAAAATGCCGCGGCGCGGCTCTCATGACGTCGTCCACGTGACTCTAACTCCCGTTCTAAAATTCGAGGATTCAACGGTGCTCAATAGTCGACTCGCAGCGACTCTCCTTTCGAGGTGGGTCGCTAGAGTCGATGACGTACCAGAGCTATTTATAGGGAGAGTTTGGCCATTCTTTGACCTTTTGCCGCCTTATGGGAGGAGCTTATTTTGACGTCAGAGTCGTCGTTGCGCCGCTCAAAAAGCCTGAATCCGAGCGGAATCCCCTTATCAGCCATCTAGTCCGCGCCATATTGATGCTGTCCGCCAGCTGGTCGACAGCTTCGTGGTCGCGTTGAATGTAATCTACAGGAATAACCGGCTTATGACCCACTCGCGCCAGTGATAAGGGGGGCTTTGTGTCCGAACTGAGAGAGTTCAAGGACGAAAAGCTTTCCAAGCAAGAGGTACGCACGTGTATTCTCTCTTTGGAATGTAAACAATGATCAGCATCAATATGGCGTCGGCGACCGATTGACGACTGGATAACAATGGAGCACGACGAGGGAGGTCGTTTAGCCGTGACGTCGCATGACGCGCTTTAAGTTAGGCTCCTCCTAATGGCCAAACTCTCTCTATAAACGGCTCTGTGACGTACGATGGCTCTCATATGTCACGACTCCGACTCGCGGGTCGCGCGAGTTTAATAAACGAACACACCCTTTATCAATTTAATCCGGTTATTTAATAACTGCGGCGTGTTTTGTCGGGTAAATTAGCGGTATTCCATTTTCAACAAAGGGCAGTCGAATGGTACACTTTATGAAAGGGGCAGGGGGTACGAGACCGTCCCTTTAAGCACGAGCCATATGCACTCTTTAAGTAAATTGTTAAAGTAAACTGTTCCCCTGCCTCAACTCATAGTATATAGCGTATAAAAATAAGCGGATATTCAGCTGGGCTTGAATGCACTAATTCTGCGGAAAAAGGACATAAAATGTATCGCATACCCTTGGATCCTGCACCTTTGGAAGAACAATATCTGCGTAAACGAAAAGGATGTAGGCACGCCACCAAATGTCGTGCTGTTGGATTGTGCGTGGCTGTTATCAACTCGTAATGTGAATCATCATTATAATGTCACAGCTTCGTCCCAAACTAAAAGGAAACGATTACATGTGTATCCTCAGAGTGCCGAAGATTGCTGCGTAAAATATTGTCTATAAACAATTTTATTACAAGATGATGACTGGGGAGTTTCATCGCCAGAGGCAACCCCATATTGCTGGGTGATACGGGGAATGGAAGAATGAGCCCCTTCACAATAAGGAATACTGCCTATACATTTTGTTGTGCCATATCTAAAATGTTGCTCGTTATTTTGTTATCTGAAGCATCAAATTAACCGCGTTGCAATAGAACATTTCCCACAGCAAAAGATCGCAATTTTAAAGCGCACGCCAAACGAAACCGAAACGTGCACGATGTGTCAAGAAATCTTATCTTTGTCATAAGATACGTACTTTTCAAGTGTTTGTTAAAGTACCCTACTTCTTTGGGGGGCAGGCGTTCCAAGACGAACTCATCTTGGTCCAGATCATATAAAGTTTTGCTTTGCTCCAATTGAGCGCAATTTCGGACCGGAAGTGGTTCAAAGACTATGCATGCGTAGCGCCACCTCAACTTGAAAACCAATTGTCTAGAAAATGTGAAAGAAAAAAGAGAGAGAGAAGGCAGACTTCGATTCAAATCAATCGATCATCTGATAATCCATAATCCTTAGGCTAGGTGGCGCAAGCTATCGCCCACACAGCCCTTTCCAAATGAAAAAACCACGGTATCCACGTGGTATCCAGTATCAACCACTGGTATCAACTATCAACCCACACAAATACACAGAACTACACAGCGTACTGCAACCAACGTATGTCTGCGTGCCTCCATTTGCATGGTAATGGTTTCTACTTCTGCTCAAACATTGCTATGTTCTGGGGAACACAATAATGTATTGAGTCTCCATTGTCTCCTGTTTTGCATGACGTTGAGTGTACATCTTCAAGAAACACGTAGAGCTTGACAAAACACTTTTCTTTCGTTGAAGATGTGGCTCGTCTGCGCACGTGTTTCGGCACCGGACATTTGTAAAATAGAAATGCACATGCCATAATGTACTGTTATAATACGTATACACATGGGCTGTATGCACCAGACAGCTGTCTTACCCGGTCACTTGGTGTTCAATTGTATTCGGCGCACCAGTGATGGGCAAAGAAAGCACCTGGCGTGAATAGTACCCGAAATGGGTCCCGTAAAATTTGGTCCCGGAAAAAATTGTCCTTGGTGATTCCAGGACATTCGATCGAACGCGGGACGGTCGAAAGCCATTTTTGGAACACCGTTTGATCGAAACGGCAGCGGACGTTTGATCGATTTTCTTTGTTGGTGAAGCTGGAGTGTTGAAGAAGGAGCAGCAGCAGCAGAAAAGAGAAACTGAGCTGCAGTTCTAAATGCCGTTATCCTGAGGAACATTTAATTGTGTGTAATCCACTTGTCCGTAAACACATTCCTCATGCAAACCCACTTCTTTGCTTCCAAAAAGCGGTCCCAGTCTCCAAGGGCCTGGGTTATTCACCCGTTCGACAACCTGATAGGTTTTCCTGCTCTGACACATAGCGACTAAAGATGTCATACATGAAAGATGGAAGTCACTGAAAAGGTTAGCCAGCTGTAGGACTCGAACCCGCATCTTCACATCTTTTCAGTGACTTCCATCTTTCATCGTTAATTTCTTAGGCAAAATTGAGGCTTTGTATGTATTTGTCCTTCTATGTTGTTCCAGCCTCAGAACATCACTGCACTGTTTGGCAAATAATAACTGATCTCAAATAATAAATATTTTTGACAAATAAATATATGACATTTTTGGATAATTTATTCGTGTCAAACGTGGAAAAATTTTAACAACGTAATGTTTGTATTCAACTGACTATTCTGTTTTAGTTTATTTAATTTGCACCTGTGTGTAAGTGAATCTAAATTTCTTTGTCGCAACAAACATTAACTGAATAAGTCCTTCGAAACCTAGACATGATAAGCCAGGCAGCAGACCTTTGCATTTTCTCTACCTTTTTTTTTATGGATAGCATGGATTTGCAGAATGGACTTGCAGGTGCATACTCAAAACAAGATTGAACTAATGTTTTATATGCTGTTAATTTAATATCTTCTGTTGTACCATGGTGAAATTTCCTTCTTAGTATAACAAGACTGCGAGTGGCTTTCGCACAAATACGGCTATGTCCAATTTCAAAACATTCCCTTCAAATTTGCCGCCAGCAATGAGAAGGGTGCCCAGAAGAAGCACAGACTATCAGCTGCTCCCAGCGTGAGGCCACTTTCTTCAATAGGTGTACTACCATGTGTGTTGTTTGTTGGATTCTTTCCCAGTGTTCTGTTAAGCTGTGTTGTTCATAAATGACAAGGGTCTAAAAATAACCAGTGGTCTCCCCTCTTCGGCTGGAAAAAGCAAACAAACATAAAAAAGTAGAGGACACTGATTGCCTGCTCCGTATGCTCGAGTCAAAAGTTACAGAAAAACAGGTGCATATGATGCACTCCATGGAGCTTTGAGCTCCCTTCCAATAAACATCTTTCGAACAAATGGCATCGATCAATTGGCTTTGGTTCAAACAGCTTTCGATTGAACAGCTTTCGACCAAGTGGTGTTTGATTAAACACCTTCGATCAAATCGCATTCGAACAGATGGGCAGGCACCGTCCCTAGTTGCGTGGGTGGAAATAATGGTCCTGCGGGGTTCGGTGCACCTAAAAGTACGGGAGCACCATTGTGGACAGCTGATGAAACGATCGTAGCCGATCAAGTGCTATCATTCGGCCACCTGATTTGTTGAAATTGGGAGACACGCTTTTTTAATTAACATTAATGTTAATAAAGAATAAAAGCTGCACGCCATTCAGAAAAGCGATATCATTCGCTGCACCACTTATATTGTGCAGGTTGCGTCTGTTCGTCTTTCTCCTTTTTTTTTATTCAGTAGAATACAATGATCGTGACAAGATTAGGAACCGATTCTCCAAGGTCCTGTACCATATGCTTATTTCTGGCAGACAGGTTGGAAAAATGATAGTTCTTTTATGAAAGGAAGTATTCCAGAGTAATGAACGAAATGGCAGATTACCTTCTGTATTCGTACAAATCAAATAAAATGCATACAAACACTTTAAGCTGACCTCACTATCCTGGGGCGCAGACTTAATGCTCACAGTACGTGGGTGTCCTCAGATGTAGTCTGCTGTAGTTCCCAATTCTAGCTGGATTCTATAGTTGTATTCAACTTAAAGGGACTATCGCATCCGTCCCGGTCGATTCCTAAACTGTAGTTCCATTTTACTCCGCGTTCATCACAATACCAAAAATCCGACGCAAATTTGTGGCCTTATTCCTGTGCAGTTTGATATAACGCATGGCAAGAGCAGACGATGCAGATTGAGAATATTCCGGAATTCCCTCTCTGGAAAACATCACCCAGACAAGGCCAATTAGTGAGCGCCCTTTGGCGCGGATGAGACCAATGAGAGCAGCTGGAGGGACCTTGATAGCCTTGGCGACCGACAGGCGGGTGGGCAAGCTGGAATACTAGGGGACGGCGTCTGCTTTGTAATCGGCTTTCGGAATGTTTTTCCTTGTTAGCATCGGATGTGTTCGTACAGCCAGGAGCGTAGCACCGTGTTCTACGCAACATGGTCACGTCGGAACTCACACTGGTAAGCGAAAGTCAGTGTAGTTGCAGAAGACTATTCACGTAGTATATTCCGATGCTAACACCACACAGACGACCTCTGGGACAATCCCCTGTGCTGCGCTCTCATTCATGTGCCCTGCTAATGTCATCATGGTGTTAGCTGCAGAAGGAGTGCGAATCTTTAAAACTCGTTTATTTAGTATGTAAGCGGTTTTTGGAAAAAAAACTTTGCCAAGTTGTCTGTGAAGCGGTGACGAACATTACCATACTGGTCTCATACATACGTTCCCATACATACGTTCCCGGATGCGGTAGACCCCTTAAGAAGGAAAGAAACCAGTCCATCAGATCTCAAACTATTACTGTGCTGCAGATACGACGACTGGACACAGTGAGGTTACGGTCCCTGCTTGTGCCAGATAATGTAAGCCATCATACTCACTCTGCTTCCGTATTGGCTGTTAGGACTGGGCGCATGACGCTACGCTGTGGCAAAAAATGCCCTCCCCTACTGATGGTGCATGGTGGCACTGCAGTACTTCTCCTGGCGCTATTGTATCTCCTTATCTTCTATGGCATATGTAGTTGACGGACTAGATTTCTTTTCTTCTTATGTTGAACACGATTATGGTATTTTCCCGTTGTTCGTCAGGCAAAGATATTGCAGTTCTCTCATACTTTCTATGTCTCTGAACCATATCTTTAGAAGAAGTGGAGTTGTAAGGGCAATGAAACAGTGAAAGAGTGGGTGTACAGCTTTTATTGTCCATTAACACTGACACAGAAGAGATGCAGGGGACAACTGTGAAACCTGTGTCTGAACAACAGTAGAAAAATACTGGCGTCCAGCGAATGATATCGCTAGCGAACTAGTACAGCGAACAATATCACTTCTATGTTACTCATTGAATGGCATGTAGATTTCATTCTCCATTAACGCATGTAAAAAAAAAAACGTGTCTCTCAATTTCAACAAATCGGGAGAGCGAATGATAATGTGTGATGTGTTTCATCAGCTATCCGCAACTACGACCCTGTATTTTTGGACGTGCAGAGGCCTGCAGGAGGATATTTTCTACCCACACAACCAGGGACCATTTCTTCTGGAACCATTTTTTCCTACACCCACTCGAAGTACAGTACAAAGTACCACATTCCAAATATACTTAAAGGAGCATGGAAAGGACTTGGAACATAAATTTTTTTACACTATCGTACGAGCGTACTTCCTTCAGGAACTGTCCCGCAAAACATTTTCTTTGTGAAGTGTGAATTTACTGAGAAACTTGTTTTGCAAGAGAGCGCGCCATGGGGACGACCTCGCCCAGCTGCTCCTCGCGTCTTGTAACGTCTGGTTGGCAGTAGGAGCAGATCGAGGATTTTTCTGAGGAGGGGGTCCAGCCATGGACAGCATTCTAGACACGTGGTCTAGGGTCAATTGAACACTATATGAAGACAGCAATTGAGAAGGGGGACAGGACGTCTTAAAGGAGCATTCTAAGGCATATTTGGTCGGATTAAATTGCTTTCATTCGATCCAAAGGGGAATACAGGAGACGCCTGCAAAATATCTACGCTGAGGGAATTGTCGTTGCAGTGCGAGCTGATTATCAATTCTGCTTCCTCGGCGAGAAGCCAGCGCGCCTGAGTCACCCGCCGCTCTGACGCTGAATGTTTCCTGCACACCGATTGGCCGTGAACAATTCGTCTGCTACTGGAACGGCTAGCTGCGTTTTCCTCTGGAACCTTTCACTAAGTTTAGGTTGCTGAATTCACGAAGCACAACGCAGCCATAAAAATGAAAAGTAATACACAAAACGCCCGTCCTTGACTGCATTCCAAGCCTCTCTTTGCACCGCGTACTGCTGAATAGCCCATCATGTGACACATGAGACGCCCTCAATACTGCGACGAACGGCGGGCGCCGTTCGCCCTTCTTTTCACTGTTTTCGGCTGGACCTATTTTCAGTGGAAGACGTCTCCGAAACAGTTCGACATCTCGGCCACACAGTTTTGCTACGTTGCCAATGACTGCTGTGAACTTACGTCACTTCGGAGTCGGGCCATGAATGGATGGACGGGATCGACATTCTACGTTACATCTGCGTCAGGGGGTGACGTGGTGTCACATGGCCTCTGGGGGGCCGCTCTCAAGGAGAAGGAAAGGGCTTCCTCCTCTCGTCAGAAGAAGCGGCTCAAACATGAGGTCCGCTTCGACCACGGGTGTAAAGATTGTGCAAACCCATTGTTGGACGTCCGGACCTTCGACCAACACAAATCACCCGATTTTTTGGGGGGTCACTAGGGTGCTCCTTTAACCCCTCCACCCCACTTCCCGCTAGATCCGCCCCTGGTTGGCAGAGAACTCTTCATTGCCCACCAAGAATCATCTGCTAGCGAGAGCGACCAGTTGGGACCCACGATGGGCGGTGCAAAATGCGAAAAGAGAGAAAGAAAGAAAAAAATAAGTCAAGGCACATGACGTTGCAAACTGGCAGCCGAGGGGAGCAGGTTTTCTGACCCTTGAGATTGGGGAAAGTTCCCTTGCACTCCAGGACTGCACGCTGAACTCGTGGTTTTTGTGCGAATGTGTGTCTCATAGCTTGTAATCCTAATTTCTAGTTCTCTCGACATACTTGTGCTTGAGTCTTTACATACTCCTTTAAAGGAAAGTACATAGTACTGGGACTTGTACTTTATTGTATTTGCCAAGAACGTTGCAACAGTAGACTAGCCATTAAAGGCAGTACTCTAGGCAAGTTGGTACATCTCGAAGAGGAAAAACTTGCAATATATGTGCACGCAAACAATGAGACTAAGGAAGAGTGTGTGTTGCGAATTTGTGCTTGCCAATGTGTTGCTTACATTAGCTAAATGCCAAAGTAAGCATTGTCTTTTTTCTTTTTTTGCAAATACTAGTTCCGAAGCCCAGCCAGTTGGTGCTTGCCCACGAGTATGAACTGTAACAGATGTCATAATTTCCGTTCACAGCTTCTCAGGCAGCCAGCTGTGCTCGTGGAAAATATTTTTATTTCCCGATTTATTACTTCTTGCATCTCTCGGTATAACATGAAACAGGAAGACAGCACTCCACTTTCTTGTTCAGAACTGCTGCTTCTAGACACAAAACTTATTTGATGTTTTCAATTTTTTTCTCTTTGCATTTTCAGTAGGTTCTTGATATGAAAGTACTAGGCAAAAGTCCAACAAACAGTACAAAGTACACAATCGGGGTGTCTACCGACCTGGAGAACCAGGAATTGTCAGGGAATTTGCCAAAAAGCAGCTGAAGTCAGGGAATATCGCAGATAATCATGGAAAATTGCCGTGGTGATGTGTAGCGATTCGCAAGTGCCGATCAGTAGTTGAGTGGCCACATCGCAGCAACATTGATGTGATAATAGCAGTTTTCCAATACTATAAGCTGAGAGACAGAAAAGTTAGCAACCTCATTAATACTCAATATATGATCTGTTTTATGAGGGGGAGGGTTCTCCTTTGTTTCGGTTCACATTAAATAGTCAGTGAAAATGTGGAAAAGTCAGGGAAGTGAAAGGCTGCAATTTGGTAGACACCCTGACAATTGTAAATGTACTTAAGGTGAAGTACGAGCACTCGGAAATGTACTTAAAGTAGCACTTGAGTACTTGGTACTGGGTGTACACTAGCACAGCTTGTGCAGCAGGAGTGCAGTGCGATGCATTAGGACGACATATAGCACACAACACTTGACTCTTTGGTTCCCACAAGTGTATATGAAGTAGTGGTAGTTAAGGCCAGTGAGAGACAAAAGAAGAAATGCGTGAAGTTGTACAAAGACTGAGTTGCATACTTTAAAGAACTGCTGTGTATGAAACGGCACCAGCAGTGAGGGTTCTTTACTTGACGAGTTCATGTTCTGTTCTAGATGGCAGCATCATGTGGCGTAATAGATGGCGGCAGATATTGTGATATAATGGGAAAAAAGGAAGCCGGTGCTATTTTCAAATCTGAAATTCAGGGTGAAATTGGATGCTATTGATACAATTTAGTGTTATTGGGTTGTCTTTTTTTTTTTTCTGCACAGAAAACTGTCCGTAGATTAAAGGGGCACATATTGGTCAAACACGCATTCCTCATGAATAGGCCGTTCATGAAAAGTTCCAGAAAGCAGCGCGCGCTCTGGCAGGGCGTGCCGGGAAATGATGTGCAAAACGACAGCGATTTGCTATTGTCTCCGATCGTCGTGGTCGTCGTGCTGGCGCATGCGCCGTCGCTGTCGTTTTGCACAGCGTTTCCCGGCATGCGCGCTGCTCCCTTGCACTTTTGCAAATGGCCTATTGTTGTCACGAAACACTGCATATTGTAACATTATATGTGTTTTGCATAATTTATTGTTGCACTCAAATAATACATGTTACTACTAAATACACAGGTTACTACTAAATCCTGTAAGTGATATCTGATTGGAAGTCGGGGGGGAGTCAGGTTACCTGATTTGGTCCAAAACTGATTCGGGAGAGCATAATCAGGCGGAATTGGGTTTAACCTGGAAAGGTTATGCCCTGCTTATATTGGTGTTGTGCTCGGTCAATTCTTTGTGTGTAGCGAAAGAGAAGTGTCAAACATGTACAATTGGTTTAATAACGGAAATCAATCTACAATCATCAACGTCAACAAATCAATCAGAAATGGAGAATAGCCAAAGGTTCTCCAGTTGGCAAAACTGGTCATGTTGGTTGCGAAAAATAACTATGATGGCCCCTACCACAATACAAGTACCCTGTGTAGACATAGGAGGGAGGACTGGTGTTGGAGTTAAGCACCCAGTTGGTGTGGTTTTTCATTGCACAAGATTTGTATTCATCACTTGTGAAGATTATTGGATACATACCTGTAAATACTGACTGGGTCACATTTTTACAGGGAGCGTTCTGGCGGCCAGTCCTACTTCGTCTCCTGTGCCGTCCATGTGTCACCTTGAACATACTTTCTTGCAGCAGTGAACCAATGGCTGCTGTGGTAGAAGATGTGGAGACACCCTCCAAGCATCCCATAGAAGACTCAGGTCAGAGTGGTGCCAAACGACAGAAAGTGCTTTTGGAGGTTTGTAGCCTTTCATGTCATGTGTTTGTTCAGACTGTTCTATGCTGTTCATTATGAGGCTGATTTACCAGAGTTTTAGAAGAGACCTTTTTCATGTACGCGTCGTATCCAAGCGGCTTTCCAGCAAACGACGCTCAGAGCGTGTCCAAACAAATCCACGTGGGTAGCACAAAGGACCAAAACTGGTCCGGAGTGGGGCCGACGAGCTCGCGCCGTTCCTGAGGTCTCCCCACTGGTCCCCACTTCTGTCGTCCCCATACTGCGCCATCTAATGAAGACTGAGATACTCTCTGGCACCTCAAGGTCATGTGCACAGGCATAAGCCGTTGTGAAAAAGGCCCATTACTGCTGTGCCACTGCAGGTAAAAAGCAAGTGGGAAGACAAAAAATACTACTGTGCTTCTCTTTGTGTGGTTTGTGGTATATTGAGCTATAAACTTTACTGGGACAGTTCAGGTCCATCAAACTGGTTTACGAACCGGTATATGTTCCTTCAAGCCGGTTTGAACCGATAAAAACGACAGCTGGAGCTGAACTGGAATGGAATCTTTATCCGCGATTCTCCGCAAACGTGAACCTGAACCGAACCAATAAAAATTTTGGTTCGACACTCTGCTTGTAATACAGTGTTTCAGAAGTATTATTGTATTACTATAATATGTGGTGTTGTACAGTATTATGTATTAGTACTGTAATACAAAATATATTACTGCACATACCTGTCATAGATTAATACTGATACAAATACTCTTTGAAAATGCATCTATAATATGCAATACCAATACAAAAATGTATTACAGTAATAGTAATACTATTATAATACAATATATTATAATACATGCCCACCCCCTCATGTTACATATGTCAGAGCAAGTTGAGCTGTGCTATCGTACTAGAAACCGCTTAGGAGGAAAAATGTGCAAGATAGATCAATGCTTATTTTGTTCAACAATGCTGAGCATTTCAGTAAAGTGCAGCACTTGTAACTAATTGTGTATTTCACACTTAGTGTGCAGCAGTACAGTTTCTAATGCTTGCTTTTTAGTACAGTGCTACAACAGCATTACAGCATTGTTGTGTCTTCCACGGTATTGTAGCACATCAAGCAATCACCCAGCCTTATTCCATCATTCAGAGTTTATTTTCCTTGCTCACGTGCCGTGATGCACATACGATACTCGATACTTTTGTAAAAAAGAAAAATTGCTTGTGAGTAGCGTTGGGAATCCCGAGCCACTTTTACAGTCCCGGGATTTTGAGAATTTTCCAGACTAATTCTGGGTTCCTGGGACGGGATTTTGGAATTGATGTAAAACCGAAACAGCACGCGTACACAGCCTTTGTATAGTAACTTGAACGATTCCTGTGTACAATTTGCTCTGTCTCATTGGCATTGTGTCGCTGCATGTTAATCAACATTTGTTTTAATATGCGACACGTTTTATCCAAAAACTGATAAGGCCTGTTTTATGTTCTCCTTGTCTTTATTCATAGTTGTCACGCATATCGATTTATTTCACACTGTCAGTGAATATGAAACAAAGATTGGACTTCCAAAACTTTTTGTTTCCAACCATTTTTAATGCGCACTAAAACCTTATTTATACCAGCGGATCAGTGGGCAATCTAAAGAGACGGTTACATGGCAATCTATTGTAGAGCCTACTCTTACCATCTGGTATTAGCATTCTTTCTTGCAACATGTGCTAATTTTTTTGTTTTTGTGTGGATTTTTGTGTTTGTGTTGTGTTGTTGTGTACCTCGCTTTTTAAATATGTATTGTAACATTGTTCACTGCCCTGCCTATATGAGGGTTAGGGCTCCCATTGCAAGGGAGATGAGCAAAAAAAAAAAAAAAAGCTATCACGGAACGCAAGAAGATGTAGATCATGTTCGTTGGTATGTACTAGGGTTGCGGAATGCAGTCACCCATTCCATTCCATTCCTCGGAATGGAAAGGTGTATTCAATTCCCACTCCTGGAATGGCTCGGCGACCCCATTCCATTCTTTTAACTCTATCAGTAAAAAAGGAAGAGAAAGAAGGACCAGTAACTATACTGGATAGCCCAGCAGTGTTAGAGGAGGTTGGCATTACCCAGCACGGAAAAAGCACAAAGACAAGGTGTGGAAAGGTTCTAACATCACAACAACATCGATGCACTAGTAATTGTGATGATTTACATTTTTTTAAAATTGGGACATGTAAGCAATCTTGCTGATCAGTGATATTGTGCGTTCCAGTTCACGAACATGAGGATGACGTGCTGGAAAGATGTGCCTGATACCCAACTTCGCTGTGCAGTTATAATATGCGAAACTGTGAAAAATACTCGTTCTGCGTCTGCTGAAGCTGTGCGGAGACCTGGGTGACCGCGGAGAGCTTCCCTGTATTATTATTTTCGGAACGAAGGAGAAAGGAAGCCCCGTTTATACATGCCAAAGATTCAACAATATTATTTCGCTCTTTGCCGTGTGTGCAAATTCTGATTCCATTCCTACGAAAAAAGGCCTAATTCCATTCCTTACCCATTCCATTCCTAGGATAGTTTCTGCCATTCCATTCCAATTCCATTCCAGGCTGTGATAAATCTGTAATGATTCCAGAATCATTCCAACTCCGGAGTGGCAACTCCGCAACCCTGATATGCACCATGGTAAAGAACGCAACAGAGACACAGAAAGTGAAGTTTCAAAACTAGCCGAGCAACAGGATGTGAATGCCTCCACCTCCTTTATGTCCTGGAAAAGGCTTGTTTTTGAAAACACTTGCTTTTCTCCTCTTTGTGCCGTTATTCACATATAACGATTAAAGCTTCAGAGGGAGCTCTGGCTCATGTCCCCCCCCCCCCCCCCCCACCCCACACACACACACACACACACACACAAGGAATGGAAAAAAAACTGCTTGAGGGGCAGCTAAGGACAAAGAACTGTCATTCAAAATGCGTGCTACAAATTAAATAACTCACTCATGTTACACTGTTCTCTGTCGTGACTACGCCACCAATAAGTTTGCAATACTCGCCACAAAGCCCGGGATTTCAGGACGTGAAAAACAGCCGGGATTTTGGGATATCCTAGATCCTTACACTACTTGTGTGCAGTTACTGGTGGCATTTCCTAGTCATGGGTAAGGCGCTTTTGGGTAAACCCCTATTTTCCTTCTACTTGCGCACTAAATAAATATTGTGAATGTCACGAATGTCATGAATGAAGAGAAAAGTAGTAGCAGAGAGCAACCCTGGATTAATTTCAGAGCTGTTTCTCAGCTGGCCATTCTGTGTCTATGTTCCTCTTCTAGCTTGTATGGCCATCAACATGCATTTGTGTCACTGTGAGCTAGGACAGTACCTGTTGGAAGTGAACCACAGAACACAAGTATTGACTTAATGTTCTGTTAACATGATGTCATTGCACCTATCCTAAATATGTCTGTAGTTCCATCAAGCCTATGCTGGGTACAGAAATGCTCCTAGGGAGATGATAGAGGAAAGAAAAAATATGTGCTTTTGGAACAGCATGTGTCAGCAGTCAGCACCCCTTCAGTGGTGTTGTCTGATACAGAACTAGCTTTCCTTAGGTCCTGTATTTTTTTTTTGCAGGAGCAAGCCTGAATTATTGGTTTTTTCTTGTATCAGGTGTAAATGTAGAACAAGTCCTTCCAAAGAGTAATTAACCACAAAGAAAGGTCCCTGTTTATGAATACTACTTTGCATGGTAATTATCCATGTATGTATTACAATTCAATGTAACTGGGCACACACGTTTCAATTGTTGCACTACCATCGTGTCCAGCACATTGTCATGTGGTGTTTTTAAACATTTCAGTGGCGTTCTTCTATAGCTGCAAAGAAAAAGCCACACAAAGCATACCTTGTTGGAATCCCACTCTCAGTGGGTGTTTGTCCAGGCACTCCACGACTTTCCAATTGATACCTGAGCCCCTAAACCCATATTTTAAAAGTTAGCTAATTAATCAAATTAATTGATTATTTAGGCATAATGAAGTAATACTTGCAACTAGGATACACAACTGCTATCAACATTATATTTGTATCATTTGAGTAGCTGCTCAGTCTTTTTTTCAATAGAAATGTTTTGCACAGTGTTAACGGTGGTGCAACATCAGTCCTCTAAATTTTTGTTTTATTGCTCGCTTCTTCTTTCTCCAATAAACTTTGTGAATTGATTACGTACATGCCCATTTCTTGCTAAATCTCTAATAGACACACTCCAATGTTTGCCGAATGAAAACATTGAAAAGTTTGAACTCTAGTCACAACTAGCAGTTCCTCTGATTGCTGCGCTCAGGGACCTCATTGCGCTTGCGAAGTATTATCACATTTTATCAAATACGGAGATCATGTAACTTTATACTTTATAAAAAAATATTGGCACATGCTTCTCAGTCGGTAGCGTGTTCGCCTTCTGATCCTGACATCGAACCTGGCCGAGGACGCCAGCAACTTGGTGGCAGGGTACCAGTTGCTTAGACACGCCGTCTTCTGCGAGGGATGTTAAATACGGGGTGCTGTGTGAAAGAACCCTCAGGTGGGCAAAAGCAATCCATAGACAGACCGCAGTGGCGTCGCTCATGATCACAGTTGTCTCACGACGTAAACACCCAATTATTATTATTATTATTGACACATTCTTCACTTCCTCTACTTTAACCATAAGTTCCTTTTAAGAAGTCTTCAAGCCTTCCAAGTGCAAGGTACAAGGGTGACTTCTCAGTAGGGGCCTATGCTAAAAGCAGGGTGATGAAACATCAAGTGATGTGCCAGGAGTTGAATGTTCTTTGTTTTTGTGTGCAGGATGACGCTGATGAGACTAAAACAAAAGCCAAGGCAAAGAAGATGGCGATGTGCATGACTTACAATGGAAAAGGATACCTTGGTATGCAAAGGTAATGGTATGTTTCAAGTGGTACTACAATCAGATATATGGTTCACAATATTTATTTTAAAAGAAAATATTTTCTCATGTATACTGTCGCCGATGACACTTAGCACATGCATGCACTTGCCAGGGATGTGATTGCTGCATCAATTGCGGCAAACTGCACCATCGCCCTAGCCCTGCTATACATTTTAAACAAACGTGAATGCGTCGAACGTGAATAATATGCGTCGAGCCTGCACTGAAAGCCCAAAAAGCCCACTTTCTTCATGAGAGATCTTGTCTCACAATTCAGAACGTCAATGGTATACAAGATATCGAGATGTCGTTTCATACGGTAAGAGATTCGAAAATGATCCCAGCCATTCTAAAGTCACGCCCCCTGTGATTAAGGCGGTGAGGAGCTCATACAAGCTGTACCGGGAGTGTGTCGCTGCTGAAGAAGAGTTGGCGAAGAAAAAGAATGTGCTGATACGGCCCAGACGGAGCCAAGCAATGGTGGGCAGGATGCTCTGCAGAGTGAAGTGCTCTGTGCTAAAAAAATGTTGACTAATGCTGAGTTGCTCATTAACCGTAGCATTAAGTCAAGGAACTTCGGGGATGTTGAAAGTGGTCAGACACTACTGACGTAAGGCAAAATGAGGCTTGCTGCTGCCTTAGAGAAAATGGCATTAAACAAGAAGAAAAATGCCAATTCGTAATAATCTGTTTACCTGTTGGACTCATCAGGAGCTCATACGTGCCTAGTGAGAGTGGGTGGCAGCTGAATCATCTCAGTGTGCTAATATATTTACCCTCTTGCATAATTTGAAGAGCTAGTCATATTGCAATAAACAGGCTTGTTTCATTACATTTTCCTTTTGGTCTTAAATTGCTCCAAGCGAGCTCAGAACTGCGTTGAAAATGGAGTTTATACCACCCTGCAAGAGCTAGTTACAGTGGATCAAGCACCCTTTTATATACACAGCTGAGCTTAAAATACCAAATTGGCTTCACACTATGCTTACTTTAAGGGCATACAGACACCCGTGTCTGCTCCGAAAGGTACTTTTTCTGATCCCAAGCATGATTTTTGGTTGCTCCCAAGGGTGCTCCAGAACGACTTTGGGCAATCACATCCCTTACTTGCAGTCACTGAAATAGCAACACTGACGACGGTGATGAGAGAAACTGACGACGGGGATAGAACAATCAGTCCTCACTACCTTGTCGTTCCAACATAACAAGTGGGATGTAGATCTTGCTTTTGATTGTTTCCATGACCTTGGGGCAGGGCTGGAGTTAATGCTCCTTTGGGATTTTTTTTTTTTTTCGTTGTAGAAACACTATATGAGTGAGTAGTGACTTAAAAATGCAAAATATCTCCATTTTAGAATTTTAATTTTCAAACAAGTTTATTGCACACACACACACATAAAAAAAAATATTTCTTCATGTTCATTTGTTTCTATTACAATCGGCACCAACAGTTGATCATCGGGCAGAACTGTGACACACTGGAGAGGATCATCCTTGTTTTCCCAGGGGAACACAAAATGGGAAGCGAGAGGGGCATGGAGGCACCAACTTTTGCAGGTCTAAAAGCCAATGCCACAGTCACCTTTAGTGAAGCTGAGTTCAACAAACTCGTCATCATCATTCAATGAGCTAAACTCAGTTTGTTTTTCTTTGACTCTGCTTGTACTATCTTGACGAGTCTCCTCGTTGACAAGTAATCCCATTTTTAAATGTATGTTGCAAGCGCACATTGTTACTTGTCTCAGAACTGACAGAATAGCGATAGACCAAAAAAATGTTTGCTGCCACCCATCCTAAGAGAGCCAAATGAGTCCAACTAATGAGTCTGAATTACACTTATTTGTGCTATACTTATACTCAAGACGTCCTATCGTCCTATCGTCAGTCCAGTCTCGTACGATAGTTTTCTCTCTTCCGATGGTGCTCTCCAAACAGAAGAAATACCTGCACGTGTTCCTCATACGTGGCAAGTGCCTTTTGACAGGTTTTCTGGTTGAGCACAACCGGCCGTGGAGCGCAAGCGACCACGTGTGACCGCTGTTCCGGAAGCTGTTCCCAAAATGTTATGAAACAAAGTGACACTGATGTGGATGGACAAAGACCACTGCCATCATCAGTGGCTGCAGCCGTGCAAAATGCAATGTTGGAGAGGCTCCGACGCAATTGCTGTTGACGAACGCAACGATAGTGCGTCGCTGCCCCACCCGATAGTACGTATGACGTAGAGTAATCTCAATACAGTGGCAATGCTATTTCCAGTGTCCAAAATTAATGTCACCCTCTCGTGCAGTGGGCAGTCTCCCAAATTTTCAGTTCTTCAGGTTGGCAGGTATGCATGTGGTACTTAGCAAGATACAAGCTCTCGAACACACTCCCGAGCGAAGCGCAGACGTTATAGAGCTCAGAATTTTACCCATTCCCATTGGCAGCCGTAAGCACGTGATTTCTCGTGCGCTGCCTTACTGGCGGAGGCGAAAGCTGTAATGTCAGAGCGGAATGAGTTTCGGTATTTGCAGTGCTTATTTGCTCTGCTTCTATTACCCTCTTTGCTGTGAAACTTTCAGCGCAGGTTCACAACAGTGCAAACAATGGTCTTTTACGTTTATCTGAGATAACCTGGGGTGACCTGTCACAACCCCTTTAATGAAGCATTAAAGTGGTATCTAACATGGCCAAAAACTGCTTCATCTTATAAAGCAGCATGTGAAAAGAATTCCCACAAAATATTTTTGTTCAAAGTTGTTTCTCCACAGCGCAATTAATTTGCAAAATCGCCCACGCACTCTCTCAAATCATCCACTCTAGTGTGACGTTTGTGGTAGATAGCCCCCTCATTCGTTGGTCGGAAAAACCATCTGCTACGAACATTGCGAGCTGTTTCTTGTTGACTTCTATTCTTTATATGATTTATATCACGTTTTCTAAAAAAACAGAGCATATATGCAGCCTGACAAAATAAGGTTGCAATCACAAGAGTAATATATCCGTGGCTTCTGTGCAATCTCAGAAGTCACAGTAGCAGAAAGCAAGCGATAATGGCGGTATTGTGGCGCCATCTATTAGCCACTGAACCAACTGTGTGGTGAAAACGGTCAGAGAGGCTGCACACTGTCGGGAAGCACTGGGGTGTCGCTGTACAACACAGTTAATTTTGGGCTACGCCACTCTTTCTTCCCGTGGTCTCAGCGGTCCCAAAATATAGTAATCGTGTCGTTGACAGCCTTCAAACCCTGCGTTTTGAACATCACGCAGCCAGAAAACGCATGGCGTCTCCGAAGCGGTAGCAGACGCTCCGGCCTGCGTCGTGTTGCTCACCTCGATCACGTGATCCCAGGTCCAATGAGGAGCGTCCCTACCACTCGTGTCACATAGTGACGCGCATGGCGGCGCTCATCACGTGTCTATCGTGAAGGCCAAGGAGGGTGTTTCGCGCACGGGAGGTTCAGGGGGCTATAGCAGGCGTCCCAATTTCGCTACGGTTGCACTAATTGTGTGAAAACTGTTCTCGGTCACCTAACATTCTATGCCGACTAAAAACAGAAACAAAGTTGTGCGCCTCTAGACTGCTCCTATAAGCCCCTCAGAATGACGTCCTGCAGTGGCTATGACAGCGACCCACTTCATTACGTACCAAAGGCTACAAAAAGTTGCCACAGTGCATTGTACAGCAGTGCCTAGTTCCACACAGTGAATACCGTAATTCCACGCGTATAAGCCGCACAGCAGATAAGCCGCAGGACGCGCTTTTTGGGACGTTTTGAAAATGTTCTGGCAGATAAGCCGCACCCGCAGATAAGCCGCGGGCAATACGAGACGACTGATTTGTGCGACAAAGGAGACCATAGAGAAGGCCATAAACCCTGCGGTCCAAACTCCGGGATCGGCACAGTGTACAACAGAGGAGGTCAGTTCTGGAGTTCTACCAAGATCGGATTGTGCCCTTGTCAGTGTTTTTCGTGGACTGATGGGTCAGTGATCTTCCAGAAGATGTGAATCACTGTCACCACTTTCCTTAAAGCTGCTTGGGGGAATGCACCAGGAAGATCAATCTACTCGAATGTGGACCCGTCCCTGTTACGCACTGTTCGTGCATCGGCAGGGCAGTGCTGTTCCAGAGACACTGTCGGCCATTTCGTTAAAATCGGCATATTGGGAAAATACCAGGAAAAAATAGTCATCAGATAAGCCGCACCGGTGGATAAGCCGCAGGGCGCCCATGAGAAAAAAAAAGCCGCGTAAGCCGCGGCTAATATGCGTGAAAATACGGTACTTTGAAAAAATGACGTTGTTTGCTGTTTCCCAAATTTTTTCAATGTATTTAAAGAAATACAAGTCTCTGTCAACCTTAGGTGACCCTCGTATAATTGTTCTTTCTGGACAGACATTGGAAAATGCACAGTGTGCATTGGGCAGTCCTCCAGTGCTTTTATCGATCAAATACTTTTTATTTCAGGAATCCAGGTGCTAAGACAATAGAAGAAGACCTGTTCCAAGCAATGTATCGAGCACGACTTCTCTCACAAGACCAATTGGATTCTCCTCAGAGCATCATGTTCCAGCGGGCTGCCCGCACTGACAAAGGAGTCTCCGCAGTTCGTCAGGTCGTCTCTCTTAAGTTACCAACCAATATTCCAGCCGAAACCATGGTGGATAACATAAACAATGAGCTGGGTGACAACATTAGAGTCATAGGTTAGGAAGCCTTATTCATATGTTATCTTTTGATAGTCTATGCTAATCAGTGACGTACCCTGTTACTGAAAAAGGGTAATGTGGTGATACTCGCTACCTAAGAAAGAAGTAACGAAATCCTGATATCGATACACATTCGTAAAAGTAATGAAATACCGTTACCAATAAAAAGTAATGGGATACTTTATCTGCTACTTTTGCTGAAGGAATAACAACTACTACTGACATTTAGCTCATGGTAAAACTGTATTTGTGTGAAAAGAAAACAGCGGACAACAGTGTTGTAACAGAAAAACTTGTCTTCTATAATATTCATGTGCACGCTAATATATATGAATACCAGTGTTGATGAAACCTTATTGACATCGGTTACACCTCACATGGACATATGACCACAAATATAGACAAACTTAAGCTACGCAGTAAGTGCTGTGTGTCGCTTTGCTATACAAAGAGTTCAGCTTACACCGAACATAGTTACTAAGCATACCTTGATATATTTTTCAAATTAGATATTATGTGCTTTGATGCACGAATTAACTTCTCCATTGGGACGCACAGAAGACACCTGAAAATAGAACTACAATTCTTTTTCTCCTCCTCGTACTCTTTGATGCTTTCTACAGCAGACCATTGTCCCTCTATGGCAGACTGCATGACTGAGAGAGATGGCTGTGACCATGCATTAGGGTCGACAGACAGGGTGTCCCAGAAAACGTGTCATTGAATTATAATAAAAAAACTACACCACCTAGAATCATGCGGTCAATGGCATTTGTTCTTACTAGGTTTTTGCAACCTCCTGATGTGAAGGTCGTGTAACGTAAGTTTAATTATGTAAATTTTTGCGAACTGAAGTCTGAAATTTGCCAAGTAAGGTAACTTTTTTACCCCTCCAATGTGAAGAGCGTGTCTAGTTTATTCAAATTAATCATAATTGACAGAGATATTCAGTAGCTATCCCATCAGAAAAAATTGCCGAACATCATGCTCTACAGAGCTAGTGCGCGACAAATTTGTCAGCACAATCCTTGTCAGTCCGACGAAAGGAGGTTGGAAACCCAGCCCACACCTGCAATGCAGAAAGATATAACACAGGTATGGCCTATCGTGTCCGACTTTCGCTGGGATCTCACTTTCCCTCTCCCAATTTCAGGAACTGTCACTTTTTCTACAATCACTCTGTGGGCTGGGTTTGGAGCCTTCTTTCGTCGGACTGAGAGCGATTGCACTCAAAAAGTCATCGCGCGTTATGGTTCAGTGCTATGAAAAGCATGATGTTCGGCTATTTTTCAGACGGGATAGCTTGCGAATATAACTGTCAATTATCATGAACTGGAGTGAATTCGGCACGCTCTTCATATTGGTGGGGTAAAAAAGTGACCTTTACTTGGCAAATTTCCGAGTTCAGTTCGTAAATATTTACAGAATTAAACGTACGATACATGACATTCACATCAGGAGTTGACAAAAATCTAGTAAGAACAAATGCTGTTGACTGCATGATTCTAGGTGGCGTAGCTTTTATTATAATTCAGTGACATGTTTTCTGGGACACCGTGTATAGCAATATCGTGTAACAAGCGAAGGTAGCCTTACGTTATGAATAGATAATGTGCGACTTATTGCGAGGAGGGCGCTTTGCTTCCCAATCCAGCAAAATCCAGAGTATGCTGCCGGCCGTGATCTCACTTTGAGGTCAACGTCACCCTGTCAGAATTCTCAAAAAGATTCCATTCTTGTCAGTCAAAACCGTCCTCGGTGGCTCAGTCGGTAGCGTGTTCGCCTTCTGATCCCGAGATCGCGGGTTCGAACCTGGCCGAGGACGCCAGCAACTTGGTGGTAGGGTACAAGTTGCTTAGATAGCCGTCTTCCGCGAGGGACGTTAAATACGGGGTGCCGTGTGATGAGCTTTCATCGCACGTTAAAGAACCCTCGGGTGGGCAAAAGCAACCCACCGACCGACCGCTGTGGCATCGCTCATGATCCCAGTTGTCTCGTGACGTAAACACCCAATTATTATTAATCTTGTCAGTCAAAGTTTAAATGGCACTAAAATGAAAAAACAACTCGCTCTCAAATGGAAGTCCGTGTTTCAGTTAGTCCAGTTCAAACAAAATTAGTTCACACCGCACTACTGTTTTGAAGAAAAACACAATGAAAATAGAACCGTCCTTGGCGGTAATGAATGGGATCCCTAGGAGGCAAAGATTGGCAGCATCCAATGAGACAGCAGGAGTATGCACATACCTCTAGTAGCCGTGTGGATTTGGAACGAGTCTGATCGTAGTGTTCTGTAAATGCGTGGCATGATGCGCACTGCTGCATTTTTCAATGCTGATTCACTGAGTTGTGGCCCACAACAGCTGTCGCGAATGTTCCACTGACAACATTTATCTTCACGTCCTTCGGGCAGCGATGCTAGTTCGCTTCGCACTATGTTTTTCACTAGGAATGCTCCATGATGTGGCATGTGCAGCATTGACTAAAAACACTGATGCACAAGCTGAAACGACGTTCACTGCTTAGCGGTGAAGCAAGAAAGAGCCCGGAATAATTTCGATTGTAGCTCTGTTATGGAGTCAAAGTTTTGAATTATGATAACAAGGTTGAAATTAACATAGCATGTAACATAATTTGAAGTGAACTTGTTTTTGCAGTTTAGTGCCCCTATAAGGGTCATTATTTTAAGTTTCCAGAAAGCCAATAGGGTATTTTTTGAGGTATAATCCCAGATACAGAACACATGGGAGCATGGGCAGCCTCCTTGTTGAACAACTTCACAACTTCCTGAATGTGAAAGAACTGATGTTCTGAGGCTCAATTGGCTCTTAGCTTAGCTCAATTGGTAGAGCCTTGGACCGGCAATCCAGAAGATGTGGGTTTGACTCCTACAGCTGTCTAACCTTTTCAGTGACTTTCATCTTTCATCGTTAATTCCTGAATGTATTCTATACCATCGTTCTCATCTGGCTGTGGTACGGGGCACATTGTTTAAACTTAGGGAATAAAAGATGTGGTACATGAGTTATGGTCGAAAAAAAATGGTCTCCGTGATGAGCAGCGATAGTATATACAGGGTGTCCCAGAAAACGTGTCATTGAATTATAATAAAAAAAACTACGCCACATAGTACCATGCGGTCAACAACATTTGTTCTTACTAGGTTTTCGACGACTCCTGACGGGAATGTCATGTATCTTAAGTTTAATTATGTAAATATTTGCGAACTGAACTCGGAAATTTGCAAAGTAAAGGTCACTTTTTTACACCACTAATATGACGAGCGTGCTGAATTCACGCAAGTTCATGATAATTGACAGTGATATTCACGAGCTATCCCATCGGGAAAAAATAGCCGAACATCATGTCGGGAGATAAACTGCCGCATGCATTGGAATTACCGGGTGTTTTTCCCATATTTAAATACACTACTCTGACGGGACCCAAGCGTCAGTTTGAATTAAGCGAGTTGAAACGAACAGGATTACACTGCATCAAATGCAGACCTGAGCTGTCAGTTTATAATAATAATAATACTAATTTATTTATCACGGAGTGAAGAGCGGGCGAGGAAAAAGTCAAAGAAGACTTGTCTTGAGTCTTGAAGACTTGAGTCTAAGAGAAGTCTTGAGTCTAAAAAGACTTGAGTTTGATGGTTACACATTTCCATTTCAGGAATTAAAAGGACAACACGAGGATTCAACTCAAAGAACAACTGCGATGCCCGCACCTACAGCTATATTCTTCCATCTTTTGCGTTTGCCCATCCAAATGTTGCTGCGAGTATCGAATACAGAATTTCAGGTGCAGAAACTTATTGTATTTTTTGCTTGGAGCATCAGCAGGATGTTTGTTGGCTCTGGGATTTTATAGAATATGTAGAAGTTGTGTGTCCTCTCGCACGTTGTGTTGCGGTGCAAAATGAAGCTACGATGTAACTGCATATACGCACACTGATATGTTCAGTATCATTCTGTATGTACCATTATACTTGAATGACATGACCCCAGCCAGTGATTTCACACAAATACAACAATAGTACTCCATTTTCTTTATTCTTGTGCTTCTACAAAGGTGACATGAATCCCTGACGTGGCGGAGACACATTGCAAGTAAAAATTTGTAAAACAGATCAATACATCAACTAAATTAACGGGGAAAATGCGAAGCAAACATGGTCACCGACCTTTAATTCAGACTTTCCAATATTTAGGACTAGAAACTTTGGCCTCATCTAAGTCCCCATAGAGCCAATGCATTTTCACTTGCAGTACTTGGGGCCATTTTGGGGAGTCAGTGCTCGATAATTGGTACGGAGTTTGGCCTAACCTCACCTACTTTTTTGCACAAATATGCGTTTCGAACTCCAAAATCGTGAGATCAAACTTCTGACCCTGCCCGTCAGTCCACCGACGCTCCCGGCGTGCTGCGTCTGGGGAGGCGAAGTGCACGCGTGTGCAAAGTTGTGTTTCACGTGGCCTGCAGCGCGAGAAGAGAAAGTGATAAAATGTCGACATCTACATCCAGTGACGATGATGGAGCCGGTACAAACGTTGTCGTGTATAGACGATGAAGGTTGTTTGTCATCGGAGGCTCCTAGGAGCATAGAGCAGTTCTAAGAAAGGCAAGCATTGTGCAAGTACTCTGGAAGTACTCTGACGTTGATCGGTGCACCGAACTTTGGGGCGAATTGACAGACGAGATCGTAACCCAAGTTCTTAACTTGCACACGGACAGATAGGATGACGACAGCGGCAGTGGTGTGGACATCGGGTATCTTCCGTCAACCGCGGTCATCGTTGCGGCCATTGACATGCTCGGAACTGCGTATTTCGACACAGCGACCTTAGCAGAAATGCAACGTGACGTTCTTTCCTGTGTGCATGCTGCTAAACAGATGCACGTTGACAGTTTTTTCAGTTCAGTTTGAATGTCTCTAATAGAGGCCATTGTTGGAAGCAGATTTTCGTCATTGGCTACTAATTTAGACTGTTCAATAATTGGGACAAATTTTGTGGCTTCTACAAGTCTGACTTAATGGTTGGCGACTGTATGTAGTACAGTCAAAGTTCTTTACAACGAACTCCATGGGGCAGCGGAAAATATTCGTTGTAAACGTGACTTCGTTAAAAAAGATCGTGCAGCCAGCGATATTGCAGTTCAAACTGACCGTAATAGTCGCGATGCAATAGTACGAGGGTAAATCCAGGGAGGAACCTATCACGCACATGTGAAAACATCTGCCGCTCCTGCTGCGACCAAAGTCCGACTGCGGAGTCGTAGGCCCTATTAAGTTTTGCATCAGTTTCCGCTATGAGAACATATTTCTGGGAAAGAGTTCGAATATGAACCGCGCAGAGGTGTTTTTATGGTACACTTCGCGGAGCCGATGACTGGTGTCGTATTAGGGTAGGCTCAGGGAGAAACCTATCACGCACGTGTGAAAACGACCAAAATCAAGTCCGACCACAGAGTCGTAGGTAGGGTTGCCACCAGGCCGGTATTATACTGGCGCGGCCAGTTATTTGCTTCCTCTGCCGGTTGCTGGTAGGAAGGTGATACCTGCAGCCTTTTGCCGGTATTTGTGGCTCAAGACTTTTCATAAGGGCTTTTACGGGGTTTTTCCTTCAACATTCCACTACAGCTTGAATAAATCTGGAGCACAGACCACACTCCGCAGTCACCAGTCGTTTTCTTAGTTATTCATTATTATTATTATTCATTGTTATTATTATTATCATTGTTATTCATTACGTCTTGTGTTCGAAGGGTACAAGAGCAGTGGTTGTGCAAAGCTGTTGGTGGTTGTGTCGAGCCAGCTAGAACGTTCCTCACCCACTTTCCCTTTCCCACGAGCCTTTCCTCCTTTCCCTCTATTCCACCTCCTCTCCCTCAGCCGGTATTTTTCACTCCGAAAGGTGGCAACCCTAGTTGTAGGCCCCCATTAAGCCTCACATCATTTTCTGCTATGCTGGCGCATTATGACTAGGGCCTGACTTTTTAGGGTTAAACCCGTATTCGCCCGATATTTACCCCCCGAACGAAATCTGTAAAATTCGGGTTTAACCCGAATCTACCCGAAAACATCCGGGTCGCGTGGCACACTCATAAGCGTGCATTAAAATAAAGTTTGATAACATTGCTAAACATTAGTTCCATGTTAAGACAAATTTTTATTAAACAAAAAAAATCACCCGAATACACCCGAATTCCAGATGACAGAATATGCCGTAACGGGATTTAACCCGAATACACCCGAATTTTGGAATGAAAAATATCACCCGATATTTACCCCCCGGATTTGGCCAAAAATAAAACCCGAAAAAGTCGGGCCCTAATTATGACCTTTGTAGTCGCTGCGCCATAAAAACTCTAATCATCATCATCATTTTCTGCTATGACAACATATTTCTGGGAACGAGTTAGAATACGAACCGCGAGGAGGTTTGTTTACGGTACGCTTCGTGGAGCCGATGACCGGTGTCGCCACCGTCGCGGGCGATGCGGTTCTTGTTTCCGAATGTAAAGCACCATATAGCGAATGCCTATACAATAGTCAAGACTGCTAATTAAGGAAGCCCGGTTGTGGACTCAGATGGCTCATGACATATGCAGGCTTATTTAGTCATTTAAGTATTTCCTTCAGGCGAAAAAAAACTCAGTGATCTTTTTTTGAACAAGTGTGTTCAAAGCACTACACTTTCGGTCAGTACACTATCAGTCACAATACCAAAAAACAGTGCAGCCTTTTCCTTTTGTGCGTTCAGCCCCTAGTGAGTCAGTGGCCACGTGGTCCCTGGGGGGGACATCACCTCCGCCCGTGTCCTCCGATAATGCGATCACAAAACCCGCGGAAACCGGAAACTACGGGCACGTGAGTGAGAGGTGGAGAGGGGCAAACGACGCTGTGCGACATGCTGCGCGGCCCATTGCCTTGTGTAGGGAGCATTTTATTTTGAAACTTCGTTGCGTGGGTCGTGCCCTTCGGCAATTGGACTACAGAATTACTTCGTTATTTCGGTAGCTTCGTTGCAAAGGATTCCGTTATAAAGGTTGTAATTATACATTGCGCCCTATGGAGCGCTGACCGGACCGTGAAAAACGTTCGTTATAACGGTCTTTTCGTTAAAAAGGCATTCGTTGTAAAGGACTTTGACTGTAATTATATAGGAAGATTTTTAAAACAAGTGATTTGTTATCCTATGCTTAAAATCATGGAAGCACATTCACAAATGATGGTGTAATGGAGATTTAAATATGTGGCAGTTACATACAGGGCTCGGAAGTCGGAACAGTTATTTTTCGGGGTTTGGTTCAAGTTCCAGTTAAAGGTTATCGGTTCCGTTCGGGTTCGGGTTCAGCGCAACCAGAATAACGGTTTGAACTGATCTTAATTGGTTCGAACCGGTTTACGTGTGGTGTGCTAATCAGTGTACCACATGTGAGGGGTAATATCAGGTTCCGGCGATGGCTTGCTTCTCGTTCCTTCCTCTTACTTCCCCGCCTCTACACTTCACAGGTACAAAGAACCATGCAGTTCACAGCAGATCATCCTTTACTGTACCGAAAAGTGCTAGGAAATGGCATACGGCATACCATTGAACTCCATTGCAAAAGGCTATCGCCAATTTCTAAAGAAAAGAGTGAAGAAAGCGGTCATGTGGTAGCTATGAGTATCTCAGGGTGGCATGCGCAGGGCGGCACACTGCTCTCTGTTGAAAAGAGGGCGAGAGGTTGCTCATGTGTTTCCTTCCTCCATGCTGTGGACCACATGCCAATGTCTTTCCTGTGCTCACTAGAGGTCTGCGTTGCTTGTGGATGTCAATGTGAACTATTAAAATTTACGTTGCCTTCACACTGAGACACTGAATGAAAGCAAGCAGTCGAGGCAACAATGCAAAGTGTAGCTGTCGTGTAGCACATCTTTTTTTTACACCTCGAGTCACCAAAATGTACAGGGATGTCGTGTACCTTTTGTAGGTGAGGCTGTAGGAGGTGCATGGGCTCACCACTTCTTGATTTATCAATTTGTCTGCTCTATGAATTCGGCAAGATTCCGAGCGATGCTGGTGCACGGCAGTCGAGCGGGAAGGTGTAGGCGTGATGGTGATGACGATATGATAAAGAAAAAATGGGGATGTAAATTTCGACGAAGTCGAACTGGGTACCCCAGTACGCTTACACACAAAAGTACAAACAGATGAAGAGATGATGAGAAAACAAAGAGAGAGAAGAACAGAGATGATGATGGAGTTCACCAATGCAGTTCAAAAGTTTCGACCAAGTGAGTGAAAAATGTCGGAATCGCTGCGGGACGCACAGCACACATTCAGCAAGTCGTAGAATGTCCATAAGCCTGGCTGTATGTAGAAAATCTTCAAGTGCCCTCAGCGCCTTGTCGGACGACGGAGGACCTAACAGTCTCGCGATGTCGAAGTCTCGGGAATCCACACGAGAGAGGCTCATCTCTAATGCCCTTCAAGCATCAACATATTTCCGACACCTGAGAAGGATGTGTTCTACTTCCTTTACAACACCACACTCACTACAGTTCGGAGGGTCTCGCTTTCCAAATTTGAAGAGACGTGCGCTGTACGGTACATTGAGCCGTAGCATATGTAGGACAGTTGTCGTTTGTCGCGTGAAGGAGGGTGGTACTCGAAAGCGTAACTCTGGATCGACCTTGTACAGAAGCCAATCCCGAGGACATCCTGTTAGCCAGGAGGAGCTGCACATTTGTTACGTGAGCTCGTTCAGCATTTGCCCCGCGTCACCCTTGGTGAAATAAATGGCATCATTTGGACGCGCCTGAGTTGAGTCTGGTGTGCAGCAGCATCCACAGTCTCATTGCCTGCAGTGCCACAGTGACTAGGGATCTACTGCATTTGGATGTCATGACCTTTTAAAACTGCCGCATGGTATGCGTGCAAGGCATCTTTCGCTGCTCATGCCAGAGATCCCGTAGTAAACATGGAAGCTAGAGTCTGTAACGCACATTTTGAGTTGCTATAGATGATCCAGCGAGCAACTGAAAATCATGAGTTGATATAACTTAGTGCCAACAGGGCTCCATGAAGTTCAGCGGCCGGAGCAAGGGTGACACGAGTCAGCCGCACCGCTCTTTTGATATTGGCCTCCGGGATAACAAACTCACACGAGGAGCCGGATGATGTCGTAGATGCACCTGTGAAAATCCGTGCATCCATGAAGGTATTGACGTTTCTACCATCTGGCGAACCGGTTACCGCATCATATTTTTTCGGTTCAGTTCCGGTTCGTTCAAGGCAACGGCCCCCCATGAACCCCATGACAGCGCCCATGGCAGTGTGTCATTTTGCAGTTTGAATCGAATGTGAATCAAATATAGACATAGGCAGCCATTGTATCGAACATGAATACTTTTGAATCGAATACGGATAATGGAACAGATATAAATGAAAGCTGATTTGTCTTTAAAGGGGCCGTAAACAGGCCGCCAAACATTCCACAAATAATAGTACCCCATTAAAGAACGCAGGTCGTAATGTCAATTGTCGTAAGGTCGTAATGTCGTAAGGTCAAATGTACATTTCGTTCGGCTCGTGCTAGCTCAGTGACCCACTTAAATGCTTTCAACGATGAGTAACCAGCGCATCTCTCTCCACCACGCATACGTCATGTGGCTATGTAGCCTTTTGCCGTCCAATTGGGGGGCCGAGCTCCGAATTTTTCAATACTCAGACGTTTCAAATTACCAGCAGCTTCATTATCAGCTGTGAGGCGGAGTGCTCAGTTTGTTTGTGTGGAAATACATTTTGCGCTCCGTGGTTCCGAAATTCAGCGTCATGACATCTCCAACATCTTCTGCTGGCGCAAATGTCAACAATCATATGATGCAATCCGACGCTCCGCTATCCGCTATCATATCCGCAATCCGCTATCATATGACGCAATTCGAAACCCGGGTACCTCCCAGTCACGAAGTGACATGACCAGCACGCTAACCACTGTGCCACGCGAGCTGGTGATGCGATGCCGTGTGGCTCAGAATCAAAGTACGGCAGCCCAGTTGTTGGAACCATTCGAAGATGACGAAGATGACCCATCATGCACCCACCTAGATTCCAGTACTCTAGCGCCGAATATTCATTCGCACTTGCGGTGTGCGCGTAGTGCGCGTGTGATACCTAAATTGAACACATTTCTTTTCGAGTTTGAGGTTGACTTTGAATAGAATAAGACTAACATTCATCTAGTCCATTTCCGCAACTGCAATAAAATGATACGTAGAACCTTTGATCGTAATTGGTGAGGAAAGCGCCACGTCAAGGTGACGTAAAGTTAGAGCGCAGGGCGGAGCTACAAAGCGAAAGAGTGCAGTGACAGTGAACATTTCATCCGTATGCAAGCGCCTTTTGGTTTTGAGCGTGAGTAATTGCAAGGAGCTTTCACTGCCTAAGTTTCAATAGTATAACGCAGAGAAATGCGCACCTTGTATATCTGTTTACGACTCCTTTATTGAACAGAATGAAGTACTCTATATTTTTTTAGAACTGTCACTGCTTATTTTCATGTAGAAGCACTAATTGTTCAACATGTTCTGGAGAGAAATCAGTGCGATTATTTGTAACTGTACTGCTGGACACTGAACGGAGTCGTTTTGCGACCCATGTTTCTGGTATGGAAAGATACTTTTAGGCTGCTTTACCCAGTTTGGGTTACTTTTGCTATCCAGCTGTTTTCCACCAAATGAAAGGTTGTCCCGCCCAGCCAGCAACGGTGACCACATGACTCGCAGAGGTCAAAGTTACTGCCTTAGCCAGCCCTTCAAAGACTTCCCACACAGTTAACTTGTCTGCATCTGTTGCATTTGTATACCTGCCAAGTCTCCAGACTAATCCGGGAGACTCCTGGATTCAGACCGTTTTGTATGATTGTACGATCGAGAAGCAAATCCCGGAAAATGCAGTTTCCCCCTCTATATCTAGAACGCCTGCGTTTTGTCTGGCCACACAGACGTAAACGTCAATCCCATACCAGCCCGATTGCCATCGGTATCGCTGCCGCTTTCTATAGGCTGATGCGCTCAAGTTTGCCCGGTGACGCGAGCGCCAATCGGGACCCGAGCGGGAAAAGTGACTGGTCTGCACAGCCATGCAGCCGGGCATGTATCGTGCTTAACTATGCCGCCTTTCAGATTGCCAACGCACGGCAAACCACAACACAAATGGGGAACACAGTACTGTTGCGTCGTTGGCTACCATAACAGATTCCAAAACGTAAAAAAATAAGGTTTTATCGCTTCCTCGAAAAACCTTGGGAGACAGAAAGGCGGAAAGCATTAGTTGCGTCTGTACACCGTAAAAACGCCGTAAAGTGCGGGTAAAATGAGCATTCAATGTTTTTCTGATCAGGTATATCCTTTTGATGTACAGTGAACAAATATTACGTACGATCACGCCTACTCACCTCGAACCGGACGTTATAAACCACGCTGTCCTTCACTTACCCCAAAATGCACTTCGCTTTAACGACGATTCCGTTACTGTCCGATGCTTCGTCGACACCGAAAACATTGACTAGTAACTGGCCCTTCGAAAGGTGCGATTCTCTGAAAAAATCGTCAATGGCCTTCAGCTTTTCAAACCCCCGCAGGATGCGATACATTGCTTGCTTGCGCCAGAGCGAAACCGAAACACTCTTGAGTGCAGACCATTGTTTCAATTTGCTTCCACATGCGGCGCTGTCGTCCGCTGATCGCAACGCCGCCTGGTCGAGAGCTACAGGCCCATTCTAGTTCTAGCGCTTCTAGCTTCCGCGCATTTCGTCCGTGTTTTCGGGTGACAAGGGAGCTTTTGCTGTGTTTCTGCCTCGCATATTGCAGATCGTGGCTCCGTGTAAGCGAAACAAGTATCTGTACGTGTTTCTCAAGCAATAGACAACTGAATTGGGACGCGTGCTCTCGTCCAGGGAAGAACACCATGGGTTCTGCACAGTTTACGACTGCAGCATCAGTATTCCGTGTGGAGGGTGGCCGACACTGTTGTTACCCACGTTACGTTGGGGAAGCGCAAGAACCACGTTAAATGCAAAGCAAAAGTGTACTAGCTACATCAGTTTTTCCGAAATCGAGACAAGGACAGACTATGCGGGCCCTTCTCCTCCGTGTTGCTAACGGCAAAAGGCAACTTCCTAACATTGTAGCATACTGCCTGCTGCAAGCTAAAATAACACGAGAACTTAAGAAAGAAGACAGGAAGCGTTGGTGTAAGTTTTGTCAACACCTTTCACAGTTTGACCCGGCTACAAAGATCTGGAGGACAATTTGAGCTCTGAAGGATACGCCCCCACAAAAGAATCATCTCCCGGCATTGGCTATCGTTAAGGGTGTAGACGAGAGCACGCTAGTGACAGATTTCTCCGTTGTACTAACGACTACAGCGGCTGCCTCGACGACTGCGGTACACAGCAGCTTTGTCCACAGCTTGACGGCTGAAATTCACCAAGATCCCCCGGTCACTGGATGTTATGGACAGCGACTTCACTCTAATCGAGCTAAAGCGTTGAAACTTGTGAATGTGGGCTCATCCCCGGGACCAGATAACATCACTTACGCCGCACTGCGTAACCTTGACGGCCAGTCACTCCAAGCTCTCCTTCATGTTTTTAATACGTCTTGGCAACAGGGATCCCTACCAACTACCTGGAAGGAGGCGTTAGTTCTTCCCGAACTGAAACCAGGCAAACCCCCAAATGCTCTGTCCTCTTTCTGCCCTGTGAGCCTGACAAGCTGTATGGGGAAAACTGATGGAGAGAATGGTTTTGCATCGTCTCGACTGGTGGCTCAAAAAGCAAGGTGTGTTCCCTCACGAAATGGCAGGCTTTTGTCGCCACTGAAGCTTCATGGATCCAGTTCTCGACCTCGTTTCTACAGTCCAACATGCTCGTGCACAACGGCGGATCGTTGTATCAATTTTCCTCGACATCAAGCGCGCCTGTGATACCATCTCGCACAATTGTGTGCTGTACGCCTTGCGCTTTTTTGGAGTATCTGGTCAATCACACCTACGCCGCACATCCCACGACCAAAGCCCTAAGCATCCTGTTCATCAAGGTGTACCCCAAGGAAGCATTCTGAGTCCTACACTCTTTAATGTGGTAGTGGCAGGCCTAAAATTGATAATTCCTCGCAAAGTAGCAGTCTCTGTGTATGCCGATGATGTTGCCCTCTGGGCAGTAGGCAAGTCACAACCAGCGCCGTTTTTGCAGCTAGCCTTAAATAATGTCCACCTCTACCTCATGCGATTTGGGATAGACCTTTCTCCCGATAAGTGCGTCGAGCTCCCTTTCACCCGCAAGGCTATGAGAAATTTCCCTCTTTGGGTTGGTGCACAAAAACACTAGCCTGTACATTCCCATTGCTACCTCGGTGTGGTCACGGACTCGGACACACGCTGGGCTCACCACATTAAGCACCTGGAAACTAAAGTGCAGCGATGGCTTCCTGCAATTCAACATCTTTCTGGCTTTGGATGGGGCTGTGATCAGCGCTCTCTCCTAGCTGTTGATGCGGCTTTGGTGAGGGCGACTGTGCTTTACAGCCTTCCAATCTTGCACAGGATTTCCACAACGTCATTAAATACCCTTCGGACACTGTTTGCCTGAACCCTTCGTCACTGCCTTGGAGTTCCAAGAATGGCTGAAACATGGCAAGTCCTGGCTGAAGCTGGTGAACTCCCGGTGGGGGTTCTCCGTGAGCGTGAAACTACTCGACACTTCCTACGTTTGCGTGCGCACATTCCCCTGTACCCTGTAGTTTTCTGTATGCCAGATTACTGTCAGTCTTCATTGCAGTTCCAACAACAGCAACAAAACAATTATGCTCATGCTGCCTAAGAATGTGATCTTGTACAGATCCTTCACAGCCTATCAAGTCCTCCATGACTGGTATCTACATACTGGTCATACAACTTCATGGAAATGTCCATTTATGTAATACATATTTTACAGGCGAACGGCTGGAGGAAGCCAACAGAATCCTGTCTCTCTACAAGGGTTGTCACAATTTTCACAATTTCACATCAGGAAAGTAAGTAGTCCCCCCTTATTCTAAATATTTGCAGACACTGTAGACTCCCCTGGAATAGAGCCCTGCGCGGATGAGATTTTTGGCATCCGCATCCGACCCGCAACCATCATCCGCATCCGATCCGATCCGCATCCACAACACACACAACAGTTTACATCCGCATCCGATCTGCAAAATCCGCACGTTTCGAAGGACGCGTAAAGACCGCCGGAAGCATATGTCGGTATAATTTCGGATGCCTCCATGCTGTCACGGAACGACTCACAACGACAAGCAAAGGGAAACATTTCAACAAACGCGTTATGGAGAGACTTCTGGAACGCGTGGAACACTACCTCGTCGGTGCTCGCGCGGTTTGAGACGCCAGAATGCCTTCTCTCCCGTCTTGGCCGTGCATGGTCAAAGGTGAACCCGAGCATGCGCTTGCTGTCGCAGAGCAATACAAATAAATTGCTGGTGGAAAAATTACAGCACGCGGTATATCTGATCCGCATCCGACCTCGCGCCATCCGCATCCGATCCGCACACCGCAGAAAGCTCTGAATTTTCATCCGAATCCGCAGGTATCTCCATCATCCATCCGCAGATGGTGGAGGGCTCTACCCTGGAAGTCTTGCAGGATACCACCCAATCTGTGCCACGAAAGGATTTTTGACAAGTTGTAAAGATGTGGGGCCCATTCTGTTGCGCACTCAAGTACATAAATGTGAGGGCATTAAATTATGTCACGAGCACCACCCTGTTTTCAAATGTCAAAGTGCCCACAAATCTATAACTAGAGTTCCAGGTTTTTGGAGTTTATTGCTGGGCATTAACAGAGGGTGTTTTTCAGAGTTTACTGTATTTTCAAAAAAACAGTTTTTCAGAGTGTATGATTTACAACTGAGTTAATATCCGTAATTCGGAGAAAACTTGACGACACACGCGCAGTTGTGCAGCGAAAATGGAGTGGTCACATTTATTGCTTCAACACTAAAGAGACACAAGCTTAACAATACATTTCGTGCGACGCACGCTGACGTGTTCCGCAATTCCAAATGCACCCTTTCCCTCACTGTAATGCAGCACTACTTACATAGGACAACCTCTGCATCACGATCGACATAGTCGCAGGGCAGCTTTCGCTTGCGTCCCATCTGGTCGTCAGCACTGCAACTAGTTGCCCTTTCAAAAATACCACTCTGTATGACCTCTGTTCGATGCTTATTTTAGTGCTTAGGTGAATGCATATAGGACAAGGAAATCTGGAAACGGACTGGGGGAAAACCCGGGCGGTGAATCCTCAAGTGGTCGAAATGAGTGCCGAAGAAAACGCTGGGTCACGGAAACCATATGTTTCGGTGGGGCTGGTATCCGAGGTCAGAAGAAACCCAGGACACAAAACGACGCCAAGGACAATAACGCGGTTAGCAGGGAAAACATCAGCCAAGTGGAGTTTTTCAGATTAATCCGAATTGCTTTAAATTTTACTGGAGTCCTTATTATTTTTTTTTTTTCCGGATAAATTTGAAAACCTTTAACCTTATCTATAACCTATGGTTTGTTCCAGTGGGAAGGTGACCTTGCTAACTGGTTAACATAGAGCAATACGTTCAAACTCTCGCATAGCGATCCCGCGTGCAACAATATGGTAGAACATCATTAATTCAATCTCGAAAAATCTGTCAAGTTGACAGCTTCTTGCTTCGCAGAGCAATCTCCTACACTTGTCATTACCGCTTATCTCGAAAGGTTTTTGACACCAAATTTGGATATCTCGAAACTTTACCAACGAAAATTTTGAAAATGTGAGTGTAATCATCGAACGGCAGCCCCACGCTGGCGTTTGCCAAAGTTATTTTCTATGGTTCTATCAGGTGAGCAGTGGAGGGGAGCTCGGTTGCCCCCTTCTCATTCTCTGAGGGGGAGGGGGATGGCTGGTATTACCGTGTTGTTGGACGGAGCGGTTGCAACAATGACTGGGAAGACAGTTTTCTCATGAGCATCACGTGTTCATCATTTCCTTCTGTGCTCGGTTGCTTTCATTACGCTATCTGTTTTTGGGAACCTTTTGACAGCGTGAGTGCCGGAATCATTATAAAGATATAGCGGACCAATTGAAAAAGGGTTAAAACTTGGGGTGGTTGCTAACTCCTAACTCCTGTCCTATGCTCTTAGTGGGTGACTTTAATTACCCGAATATTAACTGGCTTGATGTCGTGCCCCAGGCAGCTCAGTCGCCTGTGCAATTGAATGCATTTGTAAACATGTGTCACGATTTCAATCTTTATCAGCTTGTACACTGCCCGACAAGAATAACATCCACAAGTGCAAATATCATTGACCTTGTTCTGACATCTGCACCTGAACTTTTCACTAATTTATAGGGGTGTGCGAGTACTCGAATTTTCGAATACGAATCGAGTAATACGCTATATTCGGTTGATATTCGCAAAGGATATTCGCTATTCGCAATTTTCGAATATTTTTCGAGTATCTGCCCACCGGCAGAGATGCACGCGAAGACACCCGCGCGTGAGCTTCCTCCTCGCGCTCCTCGCCACTCCTCTCCCAAAGCGAAACCAGGCGAAACCACGTGCAACTGATGAAACCGTTGAGACGCAGTCACGAGTCGCGCAGGGCATGGCAAGTTCGGCTGTGTGTACAACTGAAAAACTGCAGGATGATGGACACGATTGTGAAGTTGTGCAGGATAACGCGGCAGCGAAGCGAACAAACAGAAGCGCCGTGTGGGACTACTTCCAAAGAGAATCAGCAGTTTCGGTGCTCTGCGCGCATCCAGACACCATCGGGGTCCACAACCAGCATCGTGAATCATCTGAAGCGACATCACCTATTTTATGCTGAGTTTAAGAAGAAACATGAGGCTAAGAAGGCGGAACAGCAAAGAATCGACAAGTTCGCCACAAAGAGACAGCTGCCACGTGCTCGTAAAGAAGCATTGGATGTCAAAGTGGCACGCATGATAGCCCTAGACTACCAACCGTACCGGGTGGTCGAGGATCGCGGGTTTCGAGAACTTCTGGCCGAAGCGGTACCAGACTACTGCCCTCCTTCAAGAACGACGTTATCCCGGACGCTAGTACCGAAACTCTTTCACGACAGAAGGTGAGAAGTTCAAGCAGAACTCGAAACCGCCTTACAAAATGGTGTTGAGTCCATGTCATTCACGTCAGACATGTGGACGTCACGCTCGAACGCCAGCTTCATAAGCCTAACGTGCCACTTCGTCGATCACAGCTTTCAAGTGAAGCGGTACAACTTGGACACGCGTAGTTTTTCGGGAAGGCATACTGCGACGCAAATATCATCGGTTCTCCGCGACATGGTGAAAGACTGGAACGTACCACTGGATAAATTTCCAATCTACATCCAGGCTAGCACGCAAGTACAGCTCCGTCCAAACTTAACTTGAACACGGCGCCGGCCTGCGGAGCAAGAGGGACGACACCCTGGCGGCTCTAACTGGAATTATCGGGAGAGAGCGTTGAGGGCTGTCCTACTCACATCACGGGGGTGGCCATCTGAGAAGTGGTGCTCCGCTTCGAATGGGCAATGATAGGAGACGCAAAGCTTCAGCTTGTTTGTAGTGATTACGTGACCTTGTGCCGCCTGATATCACTGATCGTTGTGAAGCATCAGTTGCCTCAAAACTGCCGTTTCCTTGCTATTAACTGCGCGGGAGAAGCTCTGTGCGTTCAAGGGCTACAAGATAATATCACTCTCATAACAAACCCGAGTTATTCTTGAAGCAGCATGGAAGTGGTAATGGACAGTGAATATGTGAATAATGCGAGCGAGTATCCACATTGTGATGTCGCATGGAAAATTCCATTCTTACGACGTTCTACAAGGTGTTCTTTACCGTAAATTATTTCGACGCATAGCAAGCTGCTCATTCTCATTGTTGTTCGAAGAAATAAAGGGTAGAAGGGAAGAAAAATAAAGGGTAGCACTCACTAAGAGCGCTGACTACTCCACATTATTTAACATGTTTAACTTCTTCGTTAGCACACTGCGACACAAGGAGAATCACTGGGAGAATGGAACAAGCTCGTCAACTGGCTGGCCATCGCGAACATATGATACAACGTTGCGCGGAATGCGGTGCTTTAAGCAACGATCTTTTCCAGCGTAATGCATTTACGTGTATTATTACCTTGCTTTCATTCTATTGCTTAATTCCAATCATTGTGACGCCACTACAGCAATATGACGCATACCAATGACATGGCTGCTAACGGCGTGGAAAATCACTGATCAGATGGCGAAGATTTCAATCGCCCGCAGCAATTTCCAGAACAGACTGGAACGATGCGCAGGTACAAATATCCACGTAAACGTCAGCGCCCGTTCGAAGTGGAGCACCAGTTCTCAGACGGGCACCACCGTGGTGCGAGTAGGACAGCCCTCAACGCTCTCTCCCGATAATTCCAGTTAGAGCCGCTAGGGTGTCGTCCCTCTTGCTCCGCAGGCCGGCGCCGTGTTCAAGTTAAGTTTGGACGGAGCTGTACCTCGCCATTCCAGCAACGTCAGCTTCCAGTGAACGGGCATTCTCAGCAGCAGGAAATGTTGCTACACCATGCAGAGCTGCCTTACTCCCGGAGCATGTCAGGCAGCTGACATTTCTGCACGACAACCTGTGAACTGTTGAACAACAACTGAACAGAGTATTCCAGTGTGCTTAGACTGGACTAAGAAGTGTTGTGTTAAGTGTACCTCAGTGCGCCAAGACTGCCTGAATTTAAAACCAAGTGAAGGTTCAACTATTTCAGTGTGTTTGAGAGTCTCCAAAATGTACATTTGTGGGAAGCAAATAAATAAGAAATGTGTGACGTGTTAGTTCTTATTACTCGAAAGTATTCGAAATCCTGATTCCAACTATTTGTACTCAATTCGCAGTGAACTTTAGATATTCGAAAACTATTCGCAGTGAATTTTAAATATTCGAAAACTATTCGCAGTCTAGAATTTGGTACTCGCACACCCCTACTAATTTATCTTGCATAGATGGGATTAGTGATCACTCCGTTATTCACTTCTTTATTAACATTCCAATACAAAAGCGCGTGTCAAGGATGAAGCCCATCAGGAATTACAACAGAGCTAACTTCACAGATATTAACAATGAGCTCAGTGTTTTCCTGGATACATTTATCACGGATTTCACTTCTCGCTCTGTTGAGCATAACTGGTCACTATTCAAAGCCAAAGCTTTAGAACTCATCAACAAACACATTCCTCTCGTATACATACATTCCAACTCAAAGCTTCCGTGGTACACCAGACATATTAATCGACTCTGTAATAGGAAGAAGCGACTTTTCAAAGCGGCCAAAGCGTCCCAATGCGCCACCAAATGGAGTAGATATCATGAGACCGCTTCTCAGTACAAAAACGCCATTAAGGAAGCTAAGGCACACTTTTTTTCCGTCTCATTGCCAGACATGCTTAAAAATAACTTGAAACAGTTCTGGAATACAGTTAATAACCATCAGCAGCGCAACTCCTGCATAACCTTAATCGACTCATCCGACGAGCCAATCCCTCCCCTTGAGTGTGCAGATGTGTTTAATAATGTTTTTTGTGGTGTGTTTTCTCACACTGCAATAACCGTCCTACCTCACATTCCTACTTCGAATCACGTTGTCATGGAACCCATTGCCATTGATCCCTACGGGATTAAAACGGTCATCGAGTCGTTAAGGCTGTCATCAAGTTCCGGTGCAGATGGTATCAATTCAAAGTTCCTAAAAAATACTTCTTGTTATTCTTCATTAATGTTATCTATGATTTACAAGCAGTCATTAGAAGATGGTTGTCTTCCGAGCGACTGGAAAACTGGAAAGGTAGTTCCCCTTCACAAATCCGGTGACAAACACTCCCCAGCCAATTATCGTCCAATATCTCTTACCAGCATCTCATGCAAAGTTCTTGAGCATGTCATATATTCCCACTTGGTACAGTTCCTCGAATCCAACTCTTTCTTTCATCATAGTCAACATGGATTTCGGAAATCATTTTCCTGCGAAACTCAACTGGTGTCATTCGTGCACGACTTAAGCTTTGTTCTTGACCAAGGGTCCCAGACCGACTGCATATTCCTTGACTTCTCGAAGGCATTTGATAAAGTATCGCACCGTCTCCTACTTCATAAACTCGGTGCACTCAACATTGATACTAACGTACTGTCCTGGCTGCATTGCTTCCTTTCTGATAGGAGCCAATACGTAACCATTAACGACGCTGATTCTTGTCTAGCTCCCGTACTATCTGGTGTGCTCTCCAGGGTTCCGTGCTTGGTCCTCTCCTTTTCCTAATCTACATTAACGACCTGCCGCAGTGTATTTCGTCATCGTCTATTTGTCTATTCGCCGATGATTGTGTTCTATACAAAGAAATTTTACAGGAGTCTGATGCCCTGCTTCTTCAGTCTGATCTTAATAACATATTAACATGGTGCCACACTTGGAGCATGGAACTCAATATTAACAAATGTAAACACATGAGAATAACACGAGTCCGTGGACACTGCCAGTCGTACACTCTTGATAACTTTACATTAGATTTGGTTCTTTAAATACCTGGGCGTCTTCATCTCATCTGATTTGTCTTGGAAAGCACATGTCGAGTATGTTGTAAGCAACGCTAACCGTACTTTGGGTTATCTTAGGCGCACCTTTCATCAGGCACCTCAGCATCTGAAGTTATCCTTGTACACATCCATTGTCCGTCCGAAGCTTGAATATGCTGTTTCGGTCTGGGATCCAGGTTCATCAGTCCTTGTTCAGGCCATTGAAACCATTCAGAACAGGGCTGCCCGCTTCATATTTGGCAACTACCAACGCACAGCCAGCGTAACCTCCATGAAACGTAACCTGCAGCTTACTAACCTAGCTTCCAGACGAAAAATTTCCCGTCTGTGCCTGTTCCATAAAATTTACTACCGTAACGATAGCTTGCGATCTCGCTTTATTTTTCCGCCCGCGTACATATCAAACCGCACTGACCATCGTCAAAAGGTCCACATTCCATCTTGTTCAACCAAGACTCACGCTGACTCATTTTTCTACCGTACTGCCGTCGACTGGAACAACCTCCCTGGTTCACTAACGTCAATCTCGCCCATTGCTCAGTTCAAAAGTGTCATTAGTGATTTTATTGCATTGTAATCATCTTCGTTGTTTTGACATCATTGTTATATTTTGTACTCAGTTTTGTTTGTTCGATTGTTTTTGCTTCTGTAACCCATTTATTCTAACTACCACTCCCCTCTGTAACGCGCAAGCCCTGAGGGTATTTAAATAAATAAATAAATAAATAAATAAATAAATAAACTCATAATTAAAATAGATAAAACCCTCTGTGCGGTGACAAAGACAAGGACATTCACATAGAAGACTGTGACACAGCACTGTGTCATCGTGAAACAACACAACACGGTGTGTGTTGTTTCATTGCCAGTTGTAATGGCCTTGCATCAGTTTGTGTAAAGTGACGACTCTTCAATGTTTGTAGTGTTTTGTAAATTTTACAGATGCCATTTGTATAATGTATGAGTAGTATATTTGATGTGTTCTTTGTGTAGCCATTGTCAAATTTGTAATATTGATCCCAATCCTGTAATAGCCCTAGGTAAGGGCTGACAGTATAAATAAATAAATGGCAGTTGTCGTAAAAGTCAGAGCGCAGTGGGGTTGAACCACACACACCTCTAAATTGCCGGTCAGGTGCCCTACCAATTAGTACAAGACCCTATAAAAGCCTTTTGAAATGAAGAAAATAAGCGTGCACCCTACCTTTTCGAGCAGCCTTTTAGCCTTAGCAGCCTCGGTAGCAGACAATTCTCGGCAGTGCTGACAGACTTGATGTCATCACACGCCAGGAGTAACATGGACGAGGTCACCACCGCTCCATGCATTCTCGTAAACTAATTTTCACTGGAAATTTGCACTTACCATGCAAAATATTTTGCATGACTGTTCCTGAAAGTAGTATGCTCATACCCACGCGGTCAAAGATCATATATTCAAAGTGCCTTCCATACTCATTTAAAATTGGTGTTGTCTGATGCGCTGTTTTTTTCTGTAACAAATAGTAAAAAAATCTCGCAAGTACAATAACTCAAATATTTTTGTTAACTTTGCGAACCTGCGTGCGTGCTGCACCACACCGTATCTCAGGAACAACATACTAGATGCTTTTGTACTTAAAACCATTGCTGCAATGGTTACTCCAGCCCACACAGAACATTGTTTATTGTACAAATATTAAATGCAATTACATGTTTTTGGTTTTTCTTTCTGTTTCATTTTGCGTTTACTTCCAGCGGATGATTGCCTTGCTTTCCCGGCCCTCCTCTGCTCAGAGCACCTTCGCATACTGTTTGTGCGATCAATTGCATCCCTAATCCTAACTGGAGCTGTTGAATACACGAAAAAGATGATCCGTTTACCGTACTTGAATGCAATGTAATCTTGCAAGATCACTGCGGGTGACAGGCTGGAATGTATGGTACAACAGGACTGTGCTTCTGGCAAAGCAATGGCTTTCTTGAAGTGATCAGCCAGAACTATGCATACGTGCCAACTCTCCCAGATTATCCGGAAGCTCCCAAATTTTGTTCAGTCTCACGATTGTACAGACACGCCCGCCAATCTCCCGGAAAATTGGGGCTTCAGGTTTTTTACCCCTCATTTTCCTTTAAAGGCTGCGCAAACATATTCCTGAAGAATTGGACAGCCCATTACACGTGTTTTGCGGCATGACCACTCGTGGATTGAGGTCGCGGCAGATCACATGTTTCATTGTGTCCGCATTTCTCGAGAAGACTCGCTATTGTCCTATAGTCAGTCTAGTCTATTACAGTAGTTTTGTCTCCTACGATGGCGCTCATCGAACAGAAGAGATACCTGCACGTGTTCCTCATACATGCGAAGTGCCTTTACACAGGCTTTCTGGTTGAGCACGACCTGCCACGTGTGACTGCTGTTCCTGAAAATGTTCCCAAAATGTGACGATTCGAAGCGCTACAGGTGCGGACGAACGAAGACCACTGGCACCATTGGTGAAATGGGTGCAGCCGCACAAGAGCCTGAGATGAAAAAGCAACGATAGTTCGACGCAGCTCCACCCGATAGTGGCTACACAAGACGTAGTGGACTCGCAATACAGTCGGTGGCAGTGCTATTTCGAGTGTACAAAATTAATATGCAGCGCGTTCCCCCCTCGCCCCAATCTCCCAAATTTTGAGTTTGTCAAGTTGGCAGGCATGACTATGCTATCATTTTCCAGAAGAGAAATAGAACCTCGCTAATTTGGACCTCACGGGACCTACGACCAACGGCTGGTTTATCTGAATGGCGAAATAAGGAAAGGACAGCAAAATGCAGTTATATCTGCTTGTGTGAATACCGGCTTATTTAGGGAAAAATTGCATAATCGTTGATTGCTTCCAGGACAAAATGTACTTTAACAAAAGTAAGTTCAACAGAAAGTACTTGCGAGATTTTTTTACTATTTGTTATAGAAAGAACAGTGCATCGGACAACACCATGGTTGCATTCCTACTCTGGCCTCCTAATATAGAAAATTTTAAATGAGTAAGGGAGGATCAACGGGAGGAAGAGGAGGAGTTGGTGATAGTAGAGGTCGCTACACTGCAGCACTCGGACGGGACGAAGAGGAGGTAAAACAAGGAGACAAGCGTATCTGCAGACTCTCAACTGACAGGAATTTTATTTGCGCAGGCACATTTAAACAATCACAAGAATGATAGGTGTCACACTAGCTACACAAAATTTGATTCTCTCCCACGTGGGTCCCCGAGGTCAACCCCACACTCCATGTTTAAAAACTCCTTTTTCTAGGTCAGTCAGAGCAAGGGACGGGCTGATTATAATGCATTCCTTTTCTATGAATACAAAAAGCTTCAATTATCTCGCGTACAGTCTTATCAGTACTCTCGCACAGAACAGGTGTTTCTTCGAAGCATGGTATGCATCCGCGGTCCCTACAGTGTAGGCCAAGGTGGCCTGATGGGGTGCAGCGTATGGTCGAGGCATGTCTAAAAGTGGGACATTCAAGCACCGCCCCGCACACTCCACAATCTAAAGGAATAAAATATATGGTGCCTATAAGACACAACCAACAAAAGGCTTCTTGCAGCGAATGCCACCCCCCAGAAATTTGGGCTCTTCACTCATGTGGGAGCAAAGGCTTTGCAACTTGTCCGGAGCAAACAATACAACCTGAATATCAAGCCTGGCCGCAATCATTTTTATATTGTGAGATACCCTATGAACATAGGGTATGACCACTGGCCTTGCTAGGGGCATGACAAAGGTCTTTTTCGGAGTAGTTCCCTTGAGTTGCTTCAGTAAAACCTCAGCAACATAAACTAGCCCATTCTCAGGAAACCCAGCACATCTCAGTCTGGTTATTTGGGTCTCTATGCTACTGTTCACCACGTGCTGACATGATTTAACCAGAGCTCCAAAACCTTAGATCCAAAAAAGGCCTTCGTGCCATATGCTTCGGCTCACTCCAAGTTAGTGAAGAGTGGCTTGGCCAAGTCGGTAATGGGTGCAGCTCTGTGTAGCGCTGTATGCAGGGACGCATACTGTAGCAACTGGAAGCAGGTCCGGTAGGATCCTGGCGTAGTTGAGGCTGTGAGGGCCTTTCTAGGTCCCTAACTGCGGTGATCGCCATCTGCAGGAATACAAAGGGATCAAATGCTCTGGGAATGACAACACATTAGAAATATGGTTTTGCTTGTCCAGACCAGCTGAAAGCCAGTAAACTGAGATTGCTCCCGCTGACCTGTGCAATGCGGTTCTAACGCCAACTTTGGTGGCAGTGAGGCCTATAGTCGAGCTATGCTAGGAAGTCAACATAAACAGTAGGAACTTCCCATACTATCGCGTCAAGGCTATCGACGCGATACGCTCGAAGACACAGGCAAAAGCGGGGAGTGTGGCACTTGTGGAAATAGCCCGTGCAATGCAACGCCTATCACTGCAGCTCACAGGATGCATTTGATGATGACTTCATCCATGATTTTCATATCAGTCTGATAGGCCGTCCGGTTATCCAAGAAGTCATTACAGGCTTCTAGTCGGAGTCCCCTTATAGAGAAACATCGGCATACAAGTCGTAACGGTGAGTGCGGTGCAATAAAACCAACCCAGCATTGAGGCGCTATGTAATTAGCATGCCAATTAGGTTGCACGTTGCTGATAATTCAGCCGTCACCGAAGCCTAGACGTCCTGCTGGGAAGGCATTGCAGACATCATAACCCCATTGGCATGGCTGCCTGGGTTACAGCTAACAGGCTGGCGTCCGACAGAAGCAAGCGGTCGGAGAGGCATTTGGGCAGATATCCTACCTAGGCCCGGGCGTTTGCTGACGAGAAAGCTTACGTAGGCTACTGTGAAATCTCTTGTAACAAGAACAGGATGACATAAAGACGCTAAGTTACTGTGCCTCCTACGCTGCTGGGCATATGGGTGTATCCCAGAACCAAGGGTCCTGTACGTCCCTACAGGCACGGGAGGAACCATGAAGCCATTAGGTAGAAAACACCGGGGGTTTCCAGGTTTTTCTCTGAACTTGGGGTATTAAGAGATATGATAAATAAGACGAAAAACTCTGAATCATAATAAACTAAACAAACACATAATAAACTTCGAAAAACATCTTGTGAATATGACAAAAGATAAACTCTGAAAACCCGGATCCGTACCTATGGTGTAGAAGAGATTATGAACAAGTCTGATGGAAAACTCAGTTTGTTGCTTCTGAAGAGGCTTGGTGGTGTTTGTGTGTACATAAGGAAACAAATCAATCAAACTCAACAGATGCCAGAAATTAGAAATGTTGTTAGTCTTGTAACTACTTTGCCCTAATTGCATAAGTAGTTTGAACTACTGTTGTGAAAATATACTTGAACTAATACATACTTAAGGTACTACAATTTGTTAGTAGTTACAACTAGACTACAAAATAGTATGTTTTACTGCCTGTCTCTATATCCTGCTTTTTGCTTATTTTATTGCCTTTATGTAAACTTGGGTTTTTTGCTGTTGCACAAAAAAGAGCATGAGAAATTGCACACGTATGCTTAATGGACGAAGGAACAAAAGGGAAAATGTGCAAGGAGCTATAGTCGTGTTCAGCATAAGAAGGAAAAGAAATCTAGTCCGTCAACTACATACGCCTTTAGAGACAAGGAGACTCAATAGCGCTTGAGAAATACTGCAGCACCACCATGTGCCATAAGCACACCTGCCAACACACCCGCCAACACACCCGGATTATCCGGGAGACTCCCAAATTTCGTTGAGTCTTTCGATTGCACGGGCGCGTCCTCCAATCTCAGGGAAAATTGGGGCCTCTCATTTTCCTTTAAGAGCTGCACAGACACATTCCTGAAGAAGACAGCCCATAACGTGTTTGCGGCATGACCATCTATGGCTGGAGGTCGCGGCAGATCATGTGTTTCATTGTGTCCGTGTTTCTCGAGAAGACATGTTGTTGTCCTATCATCAGTCCAGCCTCGTACGATAGTTTCGTCTCCTCCGATGGCGATCACCAAAACCAGAGAAGTACCTGCATGTGTGTGACGTGATGTGATAGAAGAAGAAAAAAAAAAGTGCCATGTGCGTTTTCAAGGGCATTCTGGTTGAGCACAACCAGCCGTGCAGCATAAGCGACCACGTGTGACCGCTGTTCCGCAGGACGTTCCCAAAATATGTCGAAGCAAGTGAAACTGGTGTGGACGGACTAAGACCACTGCCATCATCGGTGAAATGGCTGCAGTCGCGCCAAATGCATAGGGTTCTTTGTTTTTGGGTTATACCTGATTTTTCAGAAAATAATGCTTCAGGACAGTTGTACATTTTGCATATATAGTTGCAGTATGTGGGGTGTGAGAGAGCACCACATGACACAGCACTTGTAGATATTCAATTTGAATAGTTGGAATTAACCCATTTGTTTCAACCTCTCTTCGTAGGAAGCCTGAAGACCCCAGTGCCATGCGATACATCATAACTTGTGAGGTGAGATTCCCCTTCACACTTAGCCTTTGAAGGCTTGGAACAGAGAGTCACTTATAATAGAGTTCCCTGTGAACTGTGTCATTGTCATGTGATGTGCCCACTGGGGGCCAAAACAAACGTGATCCTATAGACCCTTTACAGCAGAGTTATCTGGGCGATGCCATCTTAGCGCACGTGACCTTGCGCGCCATTGCTTGCCTTCTCTTTCGGCTGCCTGTTGGCACGGCGCACGCAGCATTGCGGTGCAACCCAGAGACGCTTTCCCCGGTTTTCAACTTTTTGCAATGAATTCCGGGTGGAAGGATGACGCAAGGCTTTTGCCGAAGCTTAAACGGTCAGGTGAGTGAACTTTTTATATATAATATAAGTTGCATTTGCTTGATTTAGAGTGATATTTCTGCCCTCGTGCATCCCACATGATCGGCCCCACTATGCTTGAGTTACTACACATTTTCGCAGTTTTTTTCTTTTTTGTTGCACATACATTACGTTACAATGTAACAATGTTCATAATGTAATATCGTAAGATCGTGATTTCTTGCTTTTTATCGCAAGAGTTGTGGTGCAACTACCTGAGGAAGATATGCATGTGTAAGGGCTGTTATGTTTTCATTATGAAGTTGCATACTTTTATTGTTGATTTCAGATGTATACAACTACATGATCAACGAGACAGGAGACGGAAAGCCTGCTCGAACTACAGTGTGTTTGCAAATGGAACGAACGTGTTTGACAGTGGCCATGTCAGTGTAGTACTGTGCCAGTGCAACGCTGGTGTATGCATTTTAAAGGCTGACATCAAATCAGTGCAGAATGTATTCTGCAGAGATTCGTTTCGGGCCCACTTTGGCGGCAACATGCCCCTGTAAAGCGGGTTTGAGCAGCAGGTGCAGTCATATCTATGCACTGCCCATCAAGGTTGTAGAGGCGACAAACAAGGGGCTCACGAGTGCTTCGTGCACTGACAAGGCATGTACACGGAACCGTTCAACTGCAAGGAACGTGACCCCTGCTACTATGGAGGAAGTGTATTCTCACAAGCAGCAGCCAATGCCTACAGCAGAGTTCGGGGCTTACACAGAAATGCTGCACCACTTTGAGGGCTGCATTACTCACCCTCGCTGATTTTCCCGGTTTGAAATCCTTCCTCTGAAGATTCAATACCCACCGTTGTTGGATCAGCTTGTTTTTCTCTCCTTGTGGGAACCCGCACGTTGCAAAAGGCCTCAAACACGGGCAGCCTTTGTGTAGCGACTGCTCGTGAATTTGACGAACTGCTTCGTCTCACACGATCAGATTTCTGTCACAGTTTCAACACTCAATCACGGACCAAGTCTTCCCTCTGCTTTTCCACATTTTGCACAGAACTTAGTACAGTGGCTAAAAATCTCTGAGGCACTCACATATGCAAAGGCACACAGGCACTCGCAGAAGGCAAGCAATGGCGGCGCTAGTGTGGCGCCATCTATTAGCGACTGAAGCAACTGGCTGCTGTAAACGGTCTATACGCCAGAACGTGCGAATAGCTCCAATGGTGGCTGGCACCCCCTGTGACGCTTCAGTCACTGCAATGTTTACATAACATGGGGAGCGCTGTTCACAAACAGTGCATTTTGCAGCATAATAACGACTCTGGTATTAGAATGCTCTAATGAGCACCTACTTGTGTTTACATCTGTTGATATTTAGGTCCTCTGTGCACAATCTTTTGATAATTATTTTTCCAAATTGCTGTGGCAAATAGAATAAATCTCTTGGAGTGTTTGATACAACATTACTGGGTGAAACCCCAGAAACCCCAGTTAATAAAAGCTGCAGAATGATAGCCCCATAGGGTCCACTGTGAATGTTTGAGTGTATGTGCATACAACTTTTAGTGAGCGCTGGCTTAGTAAAGACTAATGTACAAAAGTTACGCTCTTCACTCGTAATCCTTGCTTTTTGCTTTAATGGCAGTACGTATTCACAAATGTAATCTCATGGAGGCTAAGATCCATGAAATGGAATTTCCTCAGGATATCAACGTTAAAGGAAAAATATGTAATCAAAACATACCAGTTTTCACAGTGCTGTAAGATTTCCAGGGCTAGAGCATAAGAGCACCCAGAACGTTTGTGTAACATACAGTAGTGACTGTCATATGCATTCATTATAATTGTTCGTAAACAAGGAATTGGGAGAAATCTTCACCACACTGGAAGCAAGGACGACAATCTGCATTGCTTTGACCCATTTGAAGCATGTATAGACAAGTCTTATTGCTTCTCAAGAAGTGTATCTTTATCTAGTCGTTGACTTCTAGGTGCCATGGGATCGGTTCAGATTATCAAGTGCTCAGAAATTTCATTCCAAAAATACACTTTGCCATGTGTGTCTGCTTTGCTCTATGGAGGAATGCATCACAACCAATTTCTGTTAGTGTTGCATTGCTGCTGCAAGCATTCACTGGCATATTGATGGCTGCAGGGACAAAATTAATGAGGGAGTGCCAACAATATGTTCGTCATTGCAACTGTCGTCCCAGCCTTTCACCGGTAAACCAAGAGAATTACAAATGATTCTGTCGCCTGTTAAGTCGGCACAAAATTTGATGCAGCTATCAACATCACGGTATGCACTGCGGAGTGTCTTCAACTGACCCCTTCACAATACCATTGCTAACGTCTGCGCTGGTGCCTTTTTCTGCAATGTTTTCCACAAAACAAGTCAGCATGATGGGAACTGTCTGCAATAGTGGTGCCCTTAACGGTGCTTATTTATTATTTATTCAAAGTACCCTCAAAGCCTGAAGGAATTACGGAGGAAAGGGGCAATAATACAAAACATGGAGTTCATGGGCATCCGCATGCTAATACAGATACAAACAATAACAAACCTCAGTTACATGGAGATAGTCTTATAATGATTTTTTAAAAATTGTGATGTGATGGATCAGTATAGATGTAATAGAGCTCAGTAAGGGAGGTGGCTCCATTCGAGGGAAGTTTTCGGTAAAATTTTGTCAAAAGTAAAATCGAGTTGCACAGAAAGGAACTTCTACCCTTTGTGCACAATCCAGCTGTGAAGAAAGTTACAGCGATGTTATGATAATGAATTTTATGGAACGAACAAAGACTAGCTACAATACGACGACGCGATACATGGGAAATGTGGAGGATGAATTTCATCAAGGCACTACTGGCTGTACAGCTCGAAGCAGAGTTAACTGGAACGCCGCTTCGACCGGCGGAGCAAGAGGGGAGCCACCCTGGCGGCCTTTAGCAGAAATAAAGGGAGAGGGCGTTTCGACATTTCCATTCCAGTCGGAGGGGTGTTCGCTGTGGTGCGGCAAATGAGTGCAGCGTTGATAACGCCAGCCTGATTGCGCACTCTTCGGCACGCCACAGCGAACACACACCTCCGACTAGAATGGAAATGTCAAAACCTCCTCGCCCTTTATTTCTACTAGACGCCGCCAGGGTGGCTCCCCCCTTGTTCCGCTGGTCGAAGCGGCGTTCCAGTTAACTCTGCTTCGAGCTGTACAAGTGTAGTTGCCAAGGATGAAGTGTGCTCAGCGACATTTTAAGCTTTCAACCTGAGAAATGAGTGATTCCTGTCTTATGTCCCACACAACAGAAGCATACTCTAGTTTGGAAAGCACTAGTGTTTAGTACAACGTTAGTAATGTTTCCAATGTGTGGTTTCCGGGAAATATTACAGGATATGTAAATACCAAGATACTTATATATGTCGTGACATTCAAGTGTAGTGTTATTGATCAAATATGGATATGTGTCGTTGCTGCGGCATATTCTTATATGCTTACATTTTGTGAGGTTTACTAATTTAGGGTTGTGTTCCACGAGTAGTTGTGTTTTCAGAGGGGGGTAGTGAGGCGTCACGTAAGCCGAAGGTAGCCACCCTCAGCAGGTATCAACAGGAACAGACTGTGAGAGGCTCTCGACCAGTTTTCATCATGGCTGCTCTGTTAACTAAGGTTGAACATACTAGCAGCACACAAGACCCAAGGACACAGAAGCACAAGATGAACAATTCACCGCTTTGTTAACATATTTTAGTAAGAGTAACAATTAAATGTTTGCATTTATAGGTCTTGCTGTATGCATCATGCAAAATTGATAAGAAAAAAAAAAGAAGATAAATATGTGCAGAGCTAGCTGGCAGTTGAAGAGCAGTGCAGAAATAATCATGGAGAAGGAATAAAGAACTAGGCCAAAGCAGTAAAATGGTTACTGCTAAAGGTTCATTGATATTGCCCTCAATAGGCCCTGCTCTAGCCAAAAACACAATTGCTGAATGTATTCCAGTGAGAGCATTGCACATTATCTACATGGGTTCAAACATTCTGTGCATGGGACCGGCCTTGGTAGCTCAGTCGGTAGCGTGTTCGCCTTCTGATCCCGAGATCGCGGGTTTGAACCCGGCCGAGGACGCCAGCAACTTAGTGGAAGGGTATAAGTTGCTTAGGCACGTCGTCTTCCGTGAGGGAAATTAAATACGGGGTGCCGTGTTGTGAACCTTCATCGCACGTTAAAGAACCCTGAGGTGTGCAAAAGCAATACACAGACCGACCGCTGTGGCGTCGCTCATGATCTCAGTTGTCTCATGACGTAAACCCCCAATTATTATTATCATTATCATTATTATCATTTTGTGCATGCAATATTTAGAGAGATAAGAGATAAAGCATGTAAATATCATCAGCCTCTGAGCTCCCATTCTTTACTTTATTTCATATACGAGGGTTGATCACAAAGTTCCCGAACTGATTTTATTGTTGACAGACACCGGACAGCGCGAGGGTGCGGTGGCCCCATTTGGGAGATGTGACCCTGACCAATCAGCGTGCAGCGTGGTGTCACTCTACTCTGGGACCAAAGTTATTAGCAACTTTCTCGTCACAGGCAGGATCCTGCCTGCAATTTTGTCATGAACACCAAACATGAACAGAGAGCAAATGTCAAGGTTTGTGTAGAAACTTGAGAAATCTGCAACAGAGATGTTTGATATGATTCGGCAGGTCTATGGCGATGAATCAGTGAGCCGAACAACATGTTTTGAGTGGCACGCATGCTTTAGAAATGGCAGGACTTCACTGGACGACGATGAATGGTCAGGAAGACCATCCACAAGCAGAAACCTGAGAAAATCAAGGGTGTAGTTCATGAGGATGGCCGGGTCATGAGAAGAGAAGTACAGTCGAACCTCGATATAACGAAACTCGTGGTGACGGCAATTTCTTCCGTTGTATCGAATTGAAGCTCACAGATCGTGACCTTTGTGAGGGCGCGTGCTGTACATAAGCATCGATAACTCGCGCTACGATGCGGTAAAGTTTTTCCGTGAAAAATGACAACAACTACCGTATATTGCCGTATATATGTTGACTCCGCATATAGGTCGACTCCCCTAAGTTCGAACCTCAAATCTAGAAAAAAACCCCGCAATTTGTGGAAAAATAAAAAGTTATTTACATACGCTAGATCAAGTTCACTGCCCCTCGTTGCTTGAAACTACGATGTCGTCTTCATCGCTAGAAATTACGACGCTGCCTTCGTCGCTGACTGTTGTGGGGCCAATCGGCGTCGTAATATGGCACTTGCGAAACGTACCACGGACCAAGTCTGCCGGTAGTCCGTACCACGCGTCGTGCACCCACTGTGCAACTTCGCACGCCCGGTTGGAGTCCTCGTGTTGTCTCTGCGCATCCACTCGTACAACACGCTGACTCTGTCCTTAAATGGCTTGTGAAGCGTCACGTCGAGAGGTTGCAGGATCGACGCCTTCCCACCAGGTATGGTCACAAGATCGCAGCCTTCGTTAGCTACAGTTCTTTTTACACAGTCGGTGATGTGGCCGCGAAACGAATCCAAAACAAGCATGCTCCGATGCCTCAACAAGGCGCCCGGACGCCTGCACCATACCAAACGAAACCAATCTAGAACAGTCTCCTAATTAAAATAGCCCTTCTCATTCGCTCGGACGATTGCTTTTGCAGGGAACTTCTCGTTTGTTGGGATCGTTTTCCTCTTGAAAACGAAGGGTGGCAGCTTGTGTCCGACTGCTGTACAGCACAACATGGCGGTGAGCCGGCTGTGTTCGTTGCCAGTCGTCAGCAGCCAAACCTGCCCTCGCCTTTTCGAGCTACTGTCCTCTTGCTTTGCATGTCGAACCAGACCGGCATCTGGTCCGCGTTGCCGATCTGCCAGAGAAGAAATGCATGCTTTGTCCTCAGGTCCGTGACATACTGTCGGAAATTGAGCAACTTTATCACCAACGTTATGAAGCGGAATGGTCTGAGTCTGAGAAGGCGAACGAGAGTATGCCAAAGGCTCCCTGACGCTTATGAGGAAAAGTTGCTAGATTTCCAATGGTATGTAACAGACCTGAGGACACAGCATGCATTTCTCCTCGGGCAGATCGGCAATGCGGACCAGACGCTGGTCTGGTTCGACATGCCAAGCAAGAGGGCAGTAGCTGAAAAAGGTAAGCGGCAGGTTTGGCTGCTGACGACTGGCAACGCGCACAGCCGGTTCACCATGACGCACCACGTGCCTGGACCACCACTGTTGCCCGACGGGGACATGTGATCTGGTCGGATCGCGTACCTCTGCGTATAAGTTGACCGACCCCATGTACGGGTCAACACTCCTAACCTCTGACATCAATTTAACAAAAAAAAAGTAGACTTCTACGCGTCAATATATGGTGCATAAGCGTCGATGACTCACGCTACGATGTGGAAAAGTTTTCTTGAAAAATGACTACAAATACAGCGCCAACGGACACCTATGGCATTTTATTCTTGAGTGAAATAGTCTGTTATACGCGTCTGCGTTGTGCCTGGAACAACGCGGTGGCACGTGTTGTTTGTACGCCGCCAAAGCCTCTGCAGCTTTCTCCATATCGTGTTGTGATCCCGCAAACCTTCTAAGTCTATGGCAGTGCGTCTTCCGTAAGGCTCTCTGTGTCTACGGCACGTTTGTCCCTGTCAAGAAAATCATCTAGGCTGATTTCGTCACTTACGCCGCAACGCGAACAAGCGTTTCCCGCACGAGCGTGATAGCACCTTGCATCTCATGCTCTTTGCCGTTACCTTGGTCCTGTACTTGGCTGCAGCAGAACAGTTCAAAACAATTGCAAAAAGCAGAAGCCTCTGAAGGAAAATCCCAAACCTTCCAATGGATCAGACTTCCTTTTGCAAGTACCAGATTCCTCCCGACCCTAATCGCGCGTGCCATCTTTTGTCGCGGGAACAGGACGCTGCTTGCACCTTTTGTTTTCGTGATTCCATAGTCTGCTTTGGAGTCGTAAACCCTATCTCGTTCTTTCGCTGTCTCGAGGTGATGGCTAAAAAGTGTTTCGATGTAGTGGGAGTTAAAATACATTGATCTCTATGGCCCTCTACATGGGAATCCAAATTATTTTGCTCTGTCGTGAATTTCGTTATATCGTGTTTCGTTGTAACGAGGTTCGACTGTAGCTGATATGGCCGATGTGTCGTTTGGAATCGCTCAGGCGATCCAGACGTACAATCTGAACATGCTTCACGTGGCTGCCAAGTTTGTGCCGAGACTTCTTTCCACTGAACGAAAGCAGCACAGTGTCGAAGTCTGCCAAGACCACCTCCAGGAAGCACGGGATGACCCGAACTTCAGGTCTAGGATCATTACTGGTCACGAGTCTACGAGTACGACCCTGAGGTGAAAAACAGCAGTCATCGCAGTGGAAAAGCCCATGATCTCCAAGACCAAAGAAGGCGAGGCAGGTCAGAAGTGCAACGAAAAGAATGCTGGTCGTTTCCTTGGACATTCACGGTATTGTGCACCAATAATTCGTCCCTGCTGGCCACACCGTGAACTCTGAACTGTATTGCAAAATTTTGAGTCGCCTGAGGGAGGACGTTAGGCAAAAACGTCCAGAACTGTGGCGTGAACGAAATTGGGTGCTCCACCCCGACAGTGCTGCCTCACACTCGTCATTGAAAACACGGGAGTTCCTTGCACCAAGATCGTCGTTCTCAACCCCCCCCTTTTGCTGGACTTGGCCTCCTGCGACTTCCTGTTCCCTAAGCTGAAGTCACGGCTGAAAGGCCCCCCGATTTGACGATGTACAGATGATCCAGGTGGAATCGCAGAAGGTGCGTCAACAGATGGAAGAACAAGAGTTCCAGAACGCGTTCAGACAGTGGTGGCGGTGCTAGGAGCGATGTGTAGGTGCCCAAGGAGGCTACTTTGAAGGGGATAGGGCAGAAATTTGATTAAATGATCTGGTTGCATTTTTATAAGGCTAGTCAGGGAACTTTTTGATCAACCCTCGTGCACATGGTAATGTGATGCTACACATTAATATGCATTTGATGTGTTGCCACCTGTACATTTTATCTTTGTGCTTATAAAATTGTACACATTTCCCCTCTGTCAGATTGCACAAAAGTTGTGTTTTTTTCTTTGTCTCTGTTTTCTTACTGTTCTCTTCTCATGGATGCAAATACCTTGTGATGAAGTTGGTGTTCACACTAGAAAACCCTGGTTACAAGCTGATGACTGCACTACTTTAAATAGTATTCAGTACTTGAACCCATTCAACATACACCTATTTGAGGGCGGTCTTCTTCATGGAGGATTGTGTTCATATGTTTTTGCAGTAAGTAAGTGATATGCCTGTTACATTTCAGTGCAGCAAACCCTTTGAGCAAAGAGGCTTGGAATTTGTCCAGATCCAGCTGAAGGGGCAGAGCTTCATGTTGCATCAAATACGTAAAATGGTGGCATTAGTTATTGCTATCATGCGAGGCTACACTAGTGAAAGCACCATTCGCAGAGCCTGGGGACCAGAAAAAGTACGTTTTTTTTAATCTCACTATTCCACTTTGTAATGGGACATCTTTGCAGCTGGACATTCCGATTGCACCTGCATTGGGACTGATGCTGGAAGAGGTGCACTATGAAAGGTATAACCAGAAGTATCGAGGAGATGGTCTACATGAACCTCTTACATGGACTGAGAAACAGGTGACAATGAGTACTACTGTAATATAAGAAATTCTGGAATTGGTAGCACTGAAAACCATAGCAAACAGCTGTTGTGCACATGCAAAATGTAGCGTCGATGTGAACCGTCGTTTGTGTGTTCTGACGTATTTGCTATTTTATCTCGTTCTTGTGCTACTGCATATTTTCTAAGCTAAAGCCACATAGCACTGTAATTCATACAAAGCCCACATACCTGCCAACTCTCCCAGATTATCCGAGAGACTCCTAAATTTCATTCAGTCTCCCGATTGTACGGTCGCACCCTGCAATCTCCCTGAAAATTGGGCATTGGGCTTTTTTTCTCTCGTTTTCCTTTCAAAGCTGCGCAAACGTATTCCTGAAGAATTAAACAGCCTGTTACACTCGTTTCGTGGCATGACCATCCATGGCTGGAGGTAGGGGCTTTTTCACAGGTTTTCTGGTTGAGCACAACGAGCCGCAGAGCGTAAGCGACCACGTGTGACTGCCGTTTGGGAAGATGTTCCCAAAATGTGATGAAGTGAAGCGCTACAGGTGGGTGATTCCACCGAAAATCAGCCAAGCATGGAACCTCGACATCGCCGATCTCACCGTAAAAAAAATATGTGTTACCACATCGCAAATGATGAAAAAAGACCATAAAAGAAACTTCCATATTATAACCGTTCTCGAGGGAGAGGAGGAGAAAGAAATGCGGTGTATTGGCGCCTGGTCGTTTCGGCCTACTTTGAGCGCTTCCCAAGCGGCAGCGGTGGGCCGCACGGCAGTTATTTTTTTTCTGCTTATCCTCTGGCAGGCGGACAATAGATTGACGGCTTCTTACTGTTTTGGCGCAAAGAGCCACTATTTGAAAAAATGCCAAACTTGGGTGAGAGCGTTAAAGTGGCTTCAATTTAAAGCCTTCTGCCGCGCAGCCCACTTGTCGCACAGACATGTAACACACACCGTTGTGTTCGCCGCTAAAAGCTCTTTCTGTTGGTATCAAAATCATCATCATTTCTTCAGCGCGTCGCATCCATATTGCCCTGAACACAGAAGCGGTTTCATAAAATTGGCAGATTTAGCACGCTTCTGACCCAAAAACCCCACCAAAAACATGCCTCGATTTTTTTATATGTTACGCAGAAATCCTTTCCCCGCACACCCACAAAAAATCGTGATTCGTTCTTTATCGTACTTCACGCGGCGATTTTTTAAATGAACGCAGGGTACGCGCCCTATGGGGTCGCCTGCCGGGATCCCCCCAGCGCTGAATTCGTGCGCGCGCTGACCGAAAGCGGTTGCATGGTATCTGTAAAATAATTTTAAGAGGCAACGTGAACAATTTCACGTTGCGCTTCGTGTTATGACCTATATGAACAGGGTCCATGCGCAGAGTAAATACGTGGTGCCGTGCTAAAACCGCCTACGTATGGATTGCGCGGAACTTAGCTTCACAAAGGCCGCAACTACTCAGGAAGCCGCATTCAAGCACAGTCAACCGTGTTCCTATGCGTCGCCATGACCACTGCTAATCTCACTTGTGTCTCCGAAAAAGCGTTTGGACACTTCCTGGGTGACCTTGCGCTTCGATGGCACTCGACGTCAAGGCTGTGGGAACGTGCACCCGTCCTTCAACCCACGCCTTTGGAGCCCTATATCACGTGTTCACATGACCGAAATGACAATTTTGACTCAAAAAGTGTATGTGTACTTCCAATTCATTCCCCCTTACCTGCACCGCTCGGACAACAGCACAACCTCGTCACCTACGCTCCGCGTCTTTAGGTTCAATCTGTGTGTGGGAGTTGTTTTCATCGACTGTGATGTCGTGATTCGTTGTACCTTCTTCTGAAAAAAATGAGTTCGGTGCACAGTAGTGAACGTGTTTATTGTGCAGACTATTGCCGTCGACACAAGAAGAAAGTTCTACGTACAAAGGACTTCCGATCTGTGTCTAGCATCGGTATGAAAGCCCTGAAATCTGCTCTTGGTGCCGAGAGGACAGCGAATGCACGCGAATCGGACATGATCTGCAGGAACTGTTTTGTTCACCTAAAGACTTTGATGCAATCAGAGGAAGTGACAACGTCAGTGTCGTCTGGAAGCAACGGCGATGATGTGCCTTTCGCAACGCCCGACGAAACTATTGGAGAAATTAACGAGCTCATACAAAGACAAGGGATCGACGTGACACCAGTGAGGAAACGTAAAAAGCCTTCAACGCCGTATCTGAAGAAAAAGCAGATGGAAATCAGTGAAGCACTTAACGTGAAGACGCGCCGACAGATCGAGAGGGCTTTTGACGTTTCGCTTCCTGGGACGTCAAGTTCCAGCAATAGGCTGAGTGAGGAGCTGCTTGGGAACATCAGAACAGCCTACGAAGAAAGCAAGTCACAGCAAGTACGCTGCCAGATTCTCACCCTGCTTCCTTCCTTCATGTCAGAGCGGGACATACAGCAAGTCATTCCAGAAGCAACGCGGTATATGATTCGCAAGTCGAAGAGACTGGTTGCAGAGAAGCATGTGTGGGCAACACCTGACCCCTACGAAAGAGCTCACCTGAAGGAAGAGGACTTGCTAGCAGCGATGAGCTTCTACACCGTGGATGAGCTAGACTGCTCCGTCCAGAGCCCAAGAGCAAGAGACGTCGTACAAGTAAAGGAAGGGGGACAGAAGACGACTAAAGCAAAACGTTATATGACCTGTTCTATCCGCGAAGCGTATAGGAAATTTAAAACAAAATATCCTGATGTGAAGCTCAGCCTAAGCAAGTTCTACTCAATTCGACCGATATGGGTCAGTGTAAGTCCCTGCAGGGAAGAATGCGTGTGTACATATTGCGCAAACTTTGAATTAACGACGACAGCGGCGATAAACAACAGCGAGAAAGAGCTGACGTTACAGGAGATCATCAATATGTGCGTCTGCGACATCAACTCTGAAGCATGCCTCTCGGGAGACTGTGACCAGTGTCCCGGTCCGGAAGCCCTGACACCAGAAAGTTTAGGTATCCCCGACGATGAGGAGATCCTGTTTGCTACATGGGAGAACGGAGGACTGCTAAGACGGACAGTATCGGTGAGCGAATTCCTCGCTGTTTTGCAGCGCTGGGTCGGTACTTTTGTGAATCACGATTATGTGAGGAAGATTCAGCGCGAAGCCATACATCGGGAGAAGTGTGCTGTGAGGTCTGGTCATGTCGTGCTTCATTTTGACTTTTCCGAAAACTGGACGATCATTCTGCCGAAAGAGATTCAAAGTTACCATTGGCATAAAAACCAAATTTCACTCTTCACGTGCATAGTGACTGCATCCTCTGGAGCTCGCTGCTACGCCGTCATATCCGACGACACCCGACATGATAGCGCGGCCGCCCTCCTTTGTTTGTCGACCATCGAACAGCACATGGAAGACCACGGCCCTCTGTATGGGAGCGCAGTATACGTCTCCGATGGGGCAACCGCTCATTTTAAAAACAGGTTCCAGTACTTTGAGATGAGTCGTAATGCCACCGCCAAGAGATGGATTTTTTCGGCTCCGGGTCACGGCAAAAATGCGTGCGATGGAGTTGGAGGCGTCGTCAAGCACGCAGCAACAATGTACAACTTGCGCTCTTCATCAACTCAGGCAATACAGAACGCAGCGGAGTTCACAGCAGCACTGTCAAACAGGATCCATAATATAACACTCCTGCATCTTCCAGCTGAAGATGTGCACAGGTACAGAGAAATAAAGCTGGAGGAGTGGAAAGGTGTTCGGCCAGTTGTGGGACTTCGTTGCTATTACGTGTGGGAGAAGCAAACCGGATCCGCAACAGATGTCAAGCTGAAGAAAATACAGAAAGTCATGTCACCAGTGTAAATATGTATGTCGTTATCGTTTATCTTGCTGTTGTTGCTGTATATTCAGAATTCTATCTGTGTTGTCCTACGAAGTTAATCAAGTAAAATGTGTGCACGTGTACGTGTGTATGCAGTTACTTTGAAGTATCCTCCGCTTTCGGCGCGCGCACGAATTCGGCGCTGGGGGGTTCCCGGCAGGCGAGCCCGTAGGGCGCGTACCCTGCGTTCATTTAAAAAATCGCCGCGTGAAGCACGATAAAGAACGAATCACGATTTTTTGTGGGTGTGCGGGGAAAGGATTTCTGCGTAACATATAAAAAAATCGAGGCATGTTTTTGGTGGGGTTTTTGGGTCAGAAGCGTGCTAAATCTGCCAATTTTATGAAACCGCTTCTGTGTTCAGGGCAATATGGATGCGACGCGCTGAAGAAATGATGATGATTTTGATACCAACAGAAAGAGCTTTTAGCGGCGAACACAACGGTGTGTGTTACATGTCTGTGCGACAAGTGTGCTGCGCGGCAGAAGGCTTTAAATTGAAGCCACTTTAACGCTCTCACCCAAGTTTGGCATTTTTTCAAATAGTGGCTCTTTGCGCCAAAACAGTAAGAAGCCGTCAATCTATTGTCCGCCTGCCAGAGGATAAGCAGAAAAAAAATAACTGCCGTGCGGCCCACCGCTGCCGCTTGGGAAGCGCTCAAAGTAGGCCGAAACGACCAGGCGCCAATACACCGCATTTCTTTCTCCTCCTCTCCCTCGAGAACGGTTATAATATGGAAGTTTCTTTTATGGTCTTTTTTCATCATTTGCGATGTGGTAACACATATTTTTTTTACGGTGAGATCGGCGATGTCGAGGTTCCATGCTTGGCTGATTTTCGGTGGAATCACCCAGGTGAGAATGGACGAAGACCAGGAAATAGCTATTGTCGCAAAATGCGATGTTGAAGAGCGTGAGTCAACGAGTCTTCGCACAATTGCGGTTGACGGAAGCAACGGTAGTGCGTCGTAACTGCACCCAATAGTGGTTAGAGATGACGTAGAGGAATCGTAAGACAGTCGGTGGCAATGCTACTCAGATTGTACAACATTAATGAGCAATGCGTGGGTTTCAAAGGATGAAAAAAAGGGTTTCAATGAGACGTGGGTTTCAAAGGTAAACCACGGCCTCGATGGCTCAGTCGGTAGCGTGTTCGCCTTCTGATCCCGAGATCGCGGGTTCGAACCCGGCCGAGGACGCCAGCAACTTGGTGGCAGGGTACAAGTTGCATAGACACGCCGTCTTCCGCGCGGGACGTTAAATACGGGGTGCCGTGTGATGAGCTTTCATCGCACGTTAAAGAACCCTCAGGTTGGCAAAAGCAATCCACAGACCGACCGCTGTGGCGTCGCTCATGATCTCAGTTGTCTCGCGACGTAAACCCCCAATTATTATTATCAAAGGTAAACCAGGTAAACCAGGTAAGAGAGCGTCAAGTGTCTGTATTCCTTATTGCACTGAAAGCGTTGAGCGCTGTGACACAGGTTGGGCAAGAAAATTACGATGAAAGATGAAAGTCACTGAAAAGGTTAGCCAGCTGTAGGGATCGAACCCACATCTTCTGGATTACCGGTCCAGGGCTCTACCAATTGAGCTAAGCTAACACGCCTCTCCAGCGACTTTCAGGGTGCGTCATCTGAAGGGATGACAAACCAGCCACTCATCACTGTCGTCCCTTCAGATGACGCACCCGAAAGTCGCTGGAGAGGCGTGTTAGCGTAGCTCAATTGGTAGAGCCCTGGACCGGTAATCCAGAAGATGTGGGTTCGATCCCTACAGCTGGCTAACCTTTTCAGTGACTTTCATCTTTCATCGTTGATTTCTAAGGCAATTTGAGGCTTTGTTTGTATCTGTCCCTTCTATGTTGTTCCAGCCTCAGAACATCAGTTTCTCTCTTGAAGAAAATTACGTTAACCTAGTGCAACGATGCTTTGTTATCCCATCCCAAATTAAATTTATACAGTTTAGTAGAGCTCATTTGAGAACTTGTTAGTGCACTTTATACAACAGAAACATTTGGTACAAAATAAAAGCTTAGTACGATCGTAGTTGTTGCTATGAAACCCGCTGTGATGCTCACCGTTACGCCCTGGTATGAAATGTGATCTTTCTCAGCTCGGTGAATCTGAGTTTTCGTTATTTGAGCATCTCCCACATAATTGTCACCTTTGGTTGCACTGCATTTCACGTGACTGTTTACCAGGCAGGTAGTCCTCCTGGGCCCCTCAGACGGTGCACTCTGATTGTTTCAATCATTTAGTGCAAGGACACTTCATTCTCGCCTTACTGTCAACTTCAACAGCCTACCTAAGACAGATATGACTGCTAGCCATCAAGAGAAAAGATGAAGTTCAATGCTGACACAGCAAAGGTGTGTTCACGGCACTTCAGAGAGACTGATTTTGACGCAAACAGGCCAAATGGAAGACGGGGCATCTATGAATTTGCTGTGCCATCAGTCTTCACATTCAACAAGAAAAAGCCAGAGAGAAAACTACCAAGGGAACGCGTAGTGATGCAGAACTATTGATCAGTCACCGATAGTGTCCAGAAACATGGATAGTTTTAGGATAATTGACCATCGATACTACGCAATCGTACTAAGCTTTTATTTTGTACCAAATGTTTATGCTGTATACAGTGCACTAAATAGTTCTTAAATGAACTGTACTGAACTGTCTAAATATGTCATAGGATGGCATTAAAGAGCAGGTTTGCACTAGGTTAACGTAAGTTTCTCTCCCAAAATCGAAATGACAGCGCTCCAATGCAACAAGGAATCCAGAAGCACTCTTACCTTGCTTGCATTCCCTTTTGAACCCCTCATCTCACCATGTGAATAACATAGTGAAACAGCACATGTGTGAGGCAAGACGCACGATAGAACAGCTGGACATGATTTGTGTGTATGACTCTGGTCGGGGAGAGAGCCTCAGAGATGGCGGAATTCCGGAGGTTTCCGTGCGCGCTACGAGAGGGCGCTGCGTTTTGCATATTGTTTATTGTGCCGCGATGGCACGATACTGTTCGGTTCCCCAATGCTCCACCTACTGCACTGAACGCGGAATAGACGTGTAAAAGCAGACGACGCGTCCACACTGTGGTAGTTCTCTGTTCCCCGCAGCGCGCCGACACCATTCGATTTCGGAGCGAATACATATTACAATGCTGTGCTCTGATTGGCTTAAAACAGGCAAGTAATAATTAATAATTGGGAGTAGATTTACACGTGAGGTGAGTCAGCCTATTTATGTGGTGACATGCTGCATGTGCCGCAGGGTAAGACTGCGGATAATTTGGACCACCTGAGGTTCTTTTGATCTGCGCCGGAAATCTCCGACACACAGTGCTGGAAGCAGTGTTTGGCTCCCCCACATTGCTACCATCCTCCTCAGGGATCGAACCCACGATTAAGACTGACAAAACTATGCTTTACTACATTGCAAGTATTTATTTTGATTTTTAAGTTTGCACATATTTTTATCTTGTGTGCTAGAATTTGTACTGGCTTGCACACCTCATATTGTGCAATTCATGGGTTCCCATATTGTGAGTACTGGAATTTTCTTGTCCCAAAAGTTGGAGCCAAGAACTTTAGCCTGGTGAACCTTGAATATGTTGTGCCCTCCATAGAGAACGGTGTGGAGAACCTTGTTTTTGAAAAATGCCCATAGTGGTGATTCGTGTGTAGAATGGGTCTTGTACCCAGATGAAGATGAAATCTGCAGTCACACACATACCAGCTCCCGGGGCATAGTGGTTAGGATGACCGCCTTCCACACCGAGACTGGGAGGTGATGAGGGTTCGAATCCCACACTGGCTGTACTGTCTGGAGTTTTCCCTGGGTTTTCCACCAGACTTTCCAGGAGAATGATGGCACATTTGCCCCTGTAGTCGGCACAGGACACATACTAACCCCCCTGTCCCCTACTCCTTCCTGCGGTCCTCTCTCCATCTGTCCACCTCTGTATGCTGTTCATAGCCACAGTTGTTTTGCGGTACACATGGAATAAAGAGGAAGTCAGTCTTTCGTAACTTAATGCCTCCTTCAGTTTGCACCTACCCGTACCTTTATTACCTTGCTTGGCGTTTTTTAGTCACTTAGAAAGGGGTTCTTTCTTGGCGAATATATTTTCTAAAACTTGCACCCTTTGCAAATGAAAAGGGTGGTTTCCAGCAAAAAATGTCAGATACGACAACATCATAAAATAAAGTTGTTGTCATTGTTGTCAGATAGGAAAAAAAAAACAGAAAAAAAAACCTCAGAAGCACGGTAGTACAAGCTTTAAGTTTTACTACATCACAAGATAACAGATAGGACGAGGACATCTAGACCTTGGACTTGGTAGATTGTCATGTAGACTATGCTCCCTAAAATAGTACCGCCTTCCTCCTTTCCCAGCGTCCTCCCCAAGTCTCAGCGGACCACCTGCGAGAGGGGAAGGCCATGTCGTTTGTTGAGAGTTGCTGAGTGAAACATTGTAGAAGTCCCTAGACAAGATGAAAAAGGGCTCTGTGTTCATCCGAAATTGAAGTCTTTGTGCTTCTCCAAGTTGGCGCTACAGTCGTGTTCAACTTAAGGACAAGAAATCTAGTCCGTCAACTACATACGCCGTTAGAGAGCGCGCTAGAAGAAATACTGCAGCGCCACCATGCACCATCAGTAGGGGAGTGACAGGGAGGGCTGGTACAGTTCTTTAACAGCCAATATAGAAGCAGAGTGAGTATGATGGATTGCATTATCTGGTGCAGGAGGGAGCATGACCTCTCTCTGTCTAGCCATCATATCTGTGGCGCAGCACTGATACAGCGGTAAAGCAACAGACCCAAAGATTCACTCTCTTTGTGCAGTTAATATTTTGAAAGTTGACGGACTACATTTCGACTATAGAAGTATGTGTGCAGTATGCGCACGATGTCTGACCTTCAGAGAGCAGCATATGTATGTGTGTTACAAAATGGTCTCAGCGCTCTTTTGCGCATACACGTCGCTGTTCATTGTTGTTAGTGTTTACTCCCCACATTGGAGTGTTATCTGTCTGTCTTTTCTTCATTTCCTTTTCCTCATTCATGCTATAATGTGGCTATGAGTCCTAAAAGAGAAGGCAGGTTTTGCTGATAATTTCTGCTCATGTGGGACCAGAATGTTTATCTTTACGGCATTTCGAAAAGCACACTTCTACACGTACGCTTGTTTTTTGAGCCACACCTAATAAAAGTATACAAATGAGAGATAACTGCAAATTGTGAATTGAACTCTTATGTTATTTAATTTAGTTCATTTTTGTGAGCATACTATCCAGCCATGGTTACAATGCTTCATAAGCTGAAGCTCAATTCGCAAGTTCTGGGTGCTCAGAAAAAATAAAAAATGTAGAAGAAAAAAGTCAGGTATAGGGCTTGCCACATGCCCCATTCTTGTAATGTAAGAAAAACAGATAGTGGGACGAAAGTGGTGCTTCCTTGAGCGAAGTGCTTGAATTCTGTGGGAGAAGAGCAGAATTCTGCCTTCCTCATTGCTCATAATCGAACTGTCCTATCTGCCACGTGAACTGAGCATCTCCTAGCAGCCTAGATTCTGCCGAGGATGTTTGCCCCCTTGCATAAATGTCGGAAACCAGGGGCTGTGCTAAAATAGAGAAATGTGATGCTAACATTTATCCCAGAGAATGTAATGAAACCAAGATAGTATAGAACACTTAATAAAAGAAAGAAAAATTTGGGAAATGGGATACGACTTTAAGCAAGTGGTCACAGGAACAAAGGCTGGAGGGGAAATTACAGCAGCGTCCCTTTACTCTCACTGTTTACGTCATGCTGACACGTCTTTTCATGAACTGTATTGTGGGCTGTACGGGTGTCCCTCTTGTTCCAGTGAGAAGATACATTATACGACACTGTTTGTGCTGCAGACGTCTGTACTTCCTAAGGAATATATAACAGAACAGGAAGTGGACAACAGAGTAGGATATCTCAGACTCACAGCTGGCAATTTCAGAAATGAAGCTTTCTGTGACTTACTACTCATACATACTCATGCCTGCAAACTCTCTCAGATTATCCGGGAGGCTCCCGAATTTTGTTCAGTCTCCCAATCGTATGGACGTGCCCTCCAGCCTCCCGGAATATTGGGGCTTTGCGTTTTTCTTCTCTCGTTTTTCTGCGCAAACACATTCCTGAAGAATTAGACAGCCCATAACACGTGTTTCGCGGCATGACCTGACCATTCATGGCAGGAGGTCACGGTAGATCACGTGTTTCATTGCGTCCGTGACTCTCAAGAAGACTTGCTATCATCCTATCGTCAGTCCAGTCTTGTACGATAGTTTTGTCTCCTCCGATGGCGCACTCCGAACAGAAGAAACAGCTGCATGTGTTCCTCCATACGTGCCAAGTGGTTTTTCACAGGTTTTCTGAGCTGCGGCTGCACAAAATGCAATGTCGGAGAGCCTGAGACAACGAGTCTTGGCTGCTTTCATCGTTACCAGGTTGGGAAGCCTGTAAACAACATTGTGAGGCAGTGCAACATCAATAAAGGTTACCGTAAAACCATTGTCTCCTACAAAACCCAATGCCACCATATACTCCCAAGAACCATGAAGCCAGTCCATGCAGTGTTACCATCACTAGCATGGCTGTCACATCCTTCTGGGATACACAGGCTGGCCTGAATTAGAGAAAGTGACTGACGCAAAGAAGGCTCAAACCCGTAAGACAGAAAACATACATATGTGCATACGTACATACCGTACATACATACATATACATATGTGGTTTGGGTGTCTACGACGCGTTATAATAGGTACCTTGTTTTGGTCGCCCGTCGGCAGGTTCAACGACGGTGTCGCGTCAGGCATCAGTCTACCTCGGAATATCCCAACCCCAGACGTGTCCGCGAGTGCCATGTTTAATATGTAATCGTCCGATCGGAAGTGCAAATAACAGACGGAGATTTCGAAGTTCTCTGGGACGGCATCATCACGTCCTATCAACCTCAGCCATGTAGTGCGTGCGGGTTCGTTCTTTGGAACTTTGTGATAGCGAATACCCGCTCCCTTTCGTCCACCAGAGCGGGATTCTTTGGTGTTTACACAGATCACTTGGCAGATCACTTGCTGGTTCTGCTCCCACCACCGTTGTGCATGGTCGCTTTTTGCGGCGTACTTTAAACTCAATTTCTGCAATAATTATGACTCTGTGGTATAAATTACTTCGCATGGTGCATCTTACTGGCCTACTTAACAGTTTTATAGGAAGAAAACCGGGTGTTAGAAATGACTTCTGTGCTACTTTAAAAATGTAGTGCATATTTTTAAATAAAAAAATGAAGTAAAGGGAGCTTCGCAGGAACTTGCAGGAACCCTGGAAAAAGGAAGTTCTTACTCCATGTTTATTTGTACAGTATTGGTATCACCGTGTACAGAGCATGCAAGAGTGAGGTTTTACATTCGCTGACCATTGAGTTTGACCTAGCAATTGAAATGCGGCTTTACGGCAACGTAGGATTTCATTCAGATGCTTTGTTGGAAATAACTAACTCCCAGGCGTGAATTATTTCTTCAGCAGGACGTCAAAAGTTTGCCAACGAATAGCTCAGGTAAGCCTAAGGCCGGACAAGCTTGCCCAAACAAAGGGGGCATCGACACGAGGCCCGCCATCCCGCTGTACCGGCAGCCGGGCTACGGCACGTACGCACGCAGACTAGGGCCGCGTTTTAACGCGCTAATCGCCAGTGTACGCCTTTGAATTTTTTTACGTAAGATGAAAGGTCTAACATCGGGCCATGACCTGGAAAAATATAAATGAAATAGAAAGGGACCTTTTCGAGAAACGGACGCTTCTTGTTTTTTCGAAATAGAGCATAACGTTTGCCTGTTTCAGTAGATCCCTGCAGGGGTTACACGCACGATATCTATATCAGATAAAAGAGCATTAAAAGCTGAGTGAAGTGATACCAAATATGGTATTGAGGAATCTACAGCCAGAGAAATCATGCGTTGAAGTTTGAACAAAATTGCACGAAAGAGCATGTTCGCCATTTTTTATATCGCAGAGTGTTGCTCCTGCGCGCCAAAATTTGCACTCTGACTGCTGGCCTGTAGGCATACTCAAGCATAAAAAAATTTCATTGCACTATCTTTTAAGACTCTGGAGATATACACGTGCAAACATGGCAAAACTGAAACACTCGAATTCAGGGCAGGATTATCTCGATTTTTTTGCGCAAAAACTATTCCGTAGAAATTATTCATTTTACCGCTGTTGGTCATTGTGCACGATGAGTTTCTAAATATAAAAAAATAGTGAAAATCTAGGAGGTCGATGGGACCTCCCATTCTGAATTGACGTGAAACTGGCCTGCTGAGGAAGAGCTGGCGAAGAAACGACAGCGTGCTGAAACGACCCAGACTGAACCAAGCAGTGGTGGGCAGGATGATACTCTGCGGAATGAAGTGCTCTGTGCTAAAAAAATGCTAACTAATACTGAGTTGCTCATTGACCATGGCATTAAGTAAAGGAACTTCGGGTATGTTGAAAGTGGTCAGTCACTACTGACAGAAGGCAAAGTGAGGCTTGCCGCTGCCTTAGAGGAAATGGCATCGAGCAAGAAGAAAAATGCCCATTCGTAATAATCTGTTTGCCTGTTGGACTCATCAGGAGCTCGTACGTGTCTAGTCAAAGTGGATGGCAGCTGAATCATCTCAATGTGCCAATATATTTATTCTCTTGCATAATTTGAAAAGCTAGTCATATTGCAATAAGCAGGCTTGTTTCATTGCATTTTCTTTTTGGGCTTAAATTGCTCCGAACTAACTCAGAACTGCATTGAAAATGGAGTCTAACTCCACCCTTCAAGAGCTGGTTACAGTCGAGCATGCTTTTTTCTATATACACAGCTGAGCTTAAGATACCACATTGGCTTCACCCCACTTGTACTTTAAGGGCATGCGGACACCCGTGTCTGCTCCGAAAGGTACTTTTTCTGCTCCCAGGCACAATATTGGTTGCTCCCAAGGGTGCTCCAGAACGACTTTGACCAATCACATCCCTGAGTGGGTCACCCTATATGATGAACTTTTGGTATCCTCTGCATCATGCTTGCCAGCTTGCCCATTGCGAACACATCTCAGGAATTTCTTGCGTGGGTTATCAGTGGCTACTTGTTTTTGCTGAAAGCATAAAAGGGTTGCCTGTGGACAGTTATAAATGATTTTTGGTAAATACTGAAAAATCCATGTTTGTTGAACACGCTATGTTGGTAAAAACGTTCTGGTTAACAAAAAGCTGTGATAAGTAGCAGCTTTCTTGTGTCACTGCAAGAGCGAAGACATCTGAGATACCATTTCAACTGCAACATACTTTAGCTGTGGATTTGGTTTGATGAGACCTAGCTTAGTTCGCAACCCTGGTGCACATGAGAGCTTTCAATCACACGGTCAGGAATGATCCTTCTCTTGGCCGCCCTTCTTCTCTCTGCCTTTCTTTTTGCAGTTGCATTTCACGCCGCCCATCTCCACTGGTAGCTTTCACTAGCAGACAATTCTTCGCCAATAATTCAGCCAATAAAAAGTTCTGACCACACCACACGCCATTAGTAAAAAGGGCGAGATTGCTGCCACTGTGCGCATTCTTGTAAACTTTTTTTTTTCAGGAAATTCGCACTTCCCGAATGAAACATTTTGCATGATGGTCCCTGAAGGTAGTAAGTTCATATCACAAGGTATTAGAATATATGTTCCAAGTACCTCCCACGCTCCTTTAACTGATTCCTGCCAGTCCATCCACTACTGCGAAAAATACAGTACAATGCTGAAAAGTGGGAATCACAAGTACGCCATCGTAGGTTTTAACTGCTCCACATGTGCTCCAATTGCTCATAAAAGCTCAAATGTAGAGAAATTGCATTTCTTCGGTTGATCATTGGGTATCTATATTGCAGGACATTATTCATACCTTCAAGGAGATGCACATCTACCCTACCATAGTAGAAACTGAGGACCGAGAGCAGTCGTATCCTTTCCATCAAACTGTGGGCGTTGGCAAGTATGGAAGTGTACAGTATCCTAATGTAATGCTCTAGGGTTAATATACTGGGCATTTTAAAAGTTTTGTATCCTTTGAAGATTTTGTTATAAAAAAGCTGAGAGCAGCATAGATATCGTTTTTGCAGTTGAGTTACACAGCCAGGCAGACACCCTCACGAAGAGAGTGCCTATGAAACTACATGATTTCTAATTACATAAAATTCATGAATTACTCTTTAATCAAGGTATTGCAGACAAAAGTGAGATAGCAGAATGGGAGACAATCCTCGTTGAAAGCTATTCCATTTTTAAGGAATCCTGAAATGCACGTGCTAGAGCCCTGCACGAGCCCGGGCCGAGCTGGGCTTGTTATTGGCTGTGTGCTCCGGGCCGGGCCGAGCCAGGGCTGACAAAATACGCTAGCACCGCGGGCCAGGCCAGGCCCTTGCCGTTAAAATACGCCACCACCACGGGCCGGGCCGGGCCCGGGCCGACAAATATGTTTCCGAGAGTCAGGCCCGGCCGGGCCACGCAGCTAATTCCACACAATGGAGGTGCTTTAGTTCATATCATCATGCGCTTGCGTCATTCCTGTGCATATTTTGCAAAGACAAGCAAGGGATACTGCATTAGGCATATGATTCGACCCTCAAGAACATTCTGAAAGCCACTTTACATTGCTCATCACTCCTCACGTATTTCACGATCACTTGGCCAAGCTTGGTGAGAGGGGTATGGACTGGGAGAAGGAGTTTGTCGACAGCATCCTCTACCTCCGCAAAATCTTGACAGTGTAACGATAACGCCCATGCCTGCGTACGTTCTGGATTTAATTTGGTCTGGTCCGGTTATGGTGTTAAACCGCCATCACTTGTATGTCTGTCTTCTCTCCTTATAAATTTACTGATAAATTTGTTTCATAATCGCCAGAAACGCGTACGTCGCGGCTGGAAATACTATGCCGGGATCTACTCGCTGGGTCACCGGGCCGGGCCGGGCTCTATTTGCTTAGATTTCGGGCAGGGCCGAGCTCTAGTCACTGGGTCACCGGCCCGGGCCGGGCCGCATAAAAATATGAAGGCCCGGACCCGGGTCGGGCCATATTTCGATGCGCCCGGGGCGGGGCGGGCCTGGAAAAGTCGGCCCGTGCAGGGCTCTAGCACGTGCATTAAATATCAAACACAGCAAAATTTGGCAATGGATATATCACGGAGCGCGCTCTTTTAATGATTTCTAAAATATAGAAGGGTTTTTAATGAGGATTGTCTCCCATTCTGCTAGCTCGCTTTCCCCTGAAATCCTCTAATTAAAGAGTTAGTCACCTTGTAGTTACACACCCTCTTGGAGAAGATGTGCGCCCATAGCCTCCTATGTACTACATGCCTGCCCAATGATTTCTAAACACACAGGCACCGGTCGTCCACAATAGTGGCACTAGTTTCCTAGTTTGGTGATAGTTACCTCGATGCGATATCACCAGTATCGGTCATGACGCAGTATTCCTACACACAGAGCATAAATTACAACTGTTGGCGTCTGACAGTCGGAGACATGACATCCACACCCAACCCACCCAAATAAAACCACACCCACACCCACATACACCCAAACTCAGAGTTGAGGAAGTTACCGTCCAAAAGGAACTCGTTACAAGTGAAGTTACCAGCCGAAAAATGTAACTAAGTTACTACCTAAGTTACTGGTTATGAAAAAGAACTGGAAGTTACCAAGTTACTTTTGAAAAGTAACGAGTTACTTCCAAGTTACACTGTGCAGAATATGTTTGTATTATAATCCTGAGCCCCGCCGGTCTAAGTTAGGACCACAAAGATCACTAGAGGAAGCGGGCCGCGGTGGGTCGGTATTAACGGTGCATAGAAAGCTGAGACAAGATGTCCTGCCTAATGCGTCATACTTGTAGGCCAATCCATGGGGTGATGAGAGAGGGGATATACGGGTGTTTCACTTAAGAGTGGCCCACTTTTTTTCTTTCATTTTTTTTCAAGCTCAATTAGGATAGTTAGGCTAATTAATGGAAAACGCTGATGTTCAGTGCCAGCTGCTGTTTATTACAGTACATCGCTAATTGGCTTAATTATATCAATTAAATTGGGAAAACATTTGGGAACGCACCCTGTTGCGTTCATTAGTAAAGGGAAGGGTCGGTAGTACATGGGATTGGCTTGCTTGCAATTTCTCGGAGAATAATTGAATAGAAGGGAAAAGTTGAAAAGAAGAAGACACCCAGGGGCCCAAAAAGCATAAAAGCGCGGTCAACCCATCATGCCACTATGTACTCAGGAGTGTCACAGGTTCGTAAAGAACACGAACAGTTAATGGTGAACCGCAAAACGGAGAAAAACATATCAAGTATGAGATCAGTCTAATATGACCAAGTGTCGTTACACGACATTAAAAGTAATGCTGCAAAGTTGCTGTAAGTTGAACATGCACTACTTTTATGTTCTTCCTCAAATTGCCATTCAAAGGTTTCGACGTCCGAATGAATTTTCCCGCAGGAGCGCACAGGAGGCACCGGAATTTCAAGTTGCACGTGTCTGAGTCTTCGGTACACAGCTCGTAAAACTTTGACAAATGGGGCCATGGCATTTTAGTCACAGTGTCCTCTGCCATCGGGTACACGACGAAGAGAAGTTCGTCACAACCGCGATAAACACAACCCCGACACACGGAACACGTCAACTACCATTCGCTTCCAACGCGATGCGTCTCTTCTTTTGCGTCTCAACGGCATCGGGGTAGACAGAGTGGCGCCGCTCAGGGTCGGTGGCCGAAGTGCAGCCGGCGCTCGACGGATGCCCGGAAACGTCAAGAGAAGAATGCCAATTATCATAACAGTTTGCGCTCTAACCAAGAAAAGGAAAGTAACTTGTAACTTCAGGCCGTTAAGTTACCCAGAAAAGGAATGAGTTCCTCGTCAAGTTACTGGACCTCAGAAGTAACGAGTTAAGGTAAAAGTTACCGAAAAAAGGACCTAAGTTACAGTAACGAGTTACTTGTAACGAGTTACCCTCAACACTGCCCAAACTAGACTGTACCAACGCTAACTGGCACGCTAGCTCCCTATATCACTGAATTGCAAAAATGACATGTATGCTGCTCTCGTAGGTTTTTATAAAAAATCTGTAAACAATAATTAGAGCTGTGCGAATAGCAAAATTTTAATTGCGAATCGAATCCGAATAATTTCTTCAAAAGACGAATTGAGTTCGAATAATCAGAAAAGGCCCAATTTGAATAATTTTAAATACCCCATGGTGAAATATTTTGTGGTGTTGTGCTGATTGATGATGTTCTGCTCCAAACATGTGAGCCTTTTCACCCAGCATACCATGGCCCGTTTGCATAAAAGTTGAGTACGAGTCTCAGACTCAATCTCAATAGCCTTGGCAGTGCATGGAGCACGCGCTTGGTGCGCGTGCAGAAAGGGCTACCAAAGCTATTGAGAAGGAGTATGAGTCCCGTACTCAACTTTTATGCAGACGGGCCCATATCGTGAGAGAAGGGTCCCTCTGTGTTGTGTATGGTAGACTGCATTAGTAGGATGAACAGCATTCACATGAACTGGAACATGAACAGGATGAACAGGAGTTAGTCAACATGATCCATGCAGCCTGCTTTGTGTGCATCTCCTCATTTCTACGTTTACATCGTGGATTTCCTGTACTTTATTTTAGAAGCTGCACATATTTCCATCGGTTACTGAACATACGTCAATCTCCTATTCGTACAGTTTTGCTTCTGTTTTGCAAACACTAATCCAGTATCCTCCTGTTAGGAAACCCTTTCCTGACATGCATTTTTTGAAGGATGAAATTGCTTATGAGTTTGTTGAGGTCAGGCAATGGTAAAGCGATAGAGATAAGATCACCCCAACTGGAAGAAGTAGGAATTTGACAGGATGGGAAATGCAGGTCCGATCACTATCACAATTTCTTTCATTTTTTTAAGACTATTTCTGTGTTTCCATGCTGTGTTGTCATAACTTGTCACTGGTGTCATATGACGCCACAAACATGATAACGCAAAAGTTTGCGAGAACACTCTTAATAGACCATCAATTAGTTGGTGTTGTGGAACGAGAAACCTGAAGTAAATATTAGACATTTTCAGCCTATGTGATTCCGGCAATACTATGTCAAAGCCAGTGGACAAACTGAGCTGAAGAAACTAAAAAGATGTCATTAGTTTTAAGAGCAGTGTAAGGCAGTTTAAGGCAGTTTAAGAGCAGTTTAAGGCATGGCTTTTTGCGCTTCTGGAACGAAACTCGAACGGAGGCAAAGAAATTCGACATTGAAGAGCCATGTGTATCGGTTTCAAGGCAGAGAAAGGTGCCACGGCGATATGATAAGGGATCGGATGTTCACGTGTTCCAGTCAGCGGAAGATATGTATCGACAGCGCTACTGTGAGGTTGTCGACACCGTGCAATCATCGGTAGTTGATAGATACCCACCAGCTATTTGGCAGCATACGGCACACATTGAGAGCTTCGTCACAGGGAGAAGCGACAGCACGTACATATCTAATTTTTATGGTGCAGATTTTGATGAGGGACGTCTTGAGTTACACCGGGACATGGCGATTGATATTGCTAAGTAGTGTCACGTCGTGCACTTGAAAACATTTCAAGATGTTGAACTCTTCTCAAGCGATGACGACAGCCATATGAGACACCTTTTACTGGAAATGACAGAACTCTTAAAAATCGCACAGGCCGTTCCACTGACGTGCACATCAGAAAGATCGTTCTTCTGGCTCTGTCGCATCAGCACATGTTTGAGATCAACAATGTCCCAAGCCCGGCTGAAGCATGTGGTGCTTCTGCACAACCACAAAGAGCTCACCCACAAAAACCTTGATGCCATTGCGGACGAGTTCATAGGACGGTCCGCAGTGTGAAGGAACCCATTTTTAATCACAGCGTAGGAATTGTTCCCAATCTCATTTCGTTTCACTCGTGATTTCAGTGTAGAAATAAAAAAAAATTGGGAGACGCACATACAACAGTTCCTAGTCTTTCTAGGGACAGTTTTCTAAAACCTACCTACAACAACTACATCTATTCTCTGGCCCATGTCAGTCAGACACAGATCACCGAGTTTTGGAATGCGTGTACTCAAAGCGTGTAACAAGAATACTAGAAAACGTATCGAATAAAATTTTGCCTACACAGTACGTAGTTAGAAATTCCGCGCACGGCAGAAGTAGAGGCATAAAAGTCGCCCTGCAAGATGGAAGCCTGGCAGTGATAGAAGTGCTGCGCCAAACTGCACTAATCACAGGGTGCTGCGCCATCCTGCACCGTAGAGGGTGTTTTCACTGTATTTGAGCCAAAGCGCGGAGTAGGCAACTACTTCGCAGTCCACGGATATTGCACGTGTCACGAGAAAACAAAAACCTGAAGTGAACAAGACGCACCACCATTTGAAAATGAGAGAGAGAACTGTCACAGCGACTTGATAGCCGGCTAATCAGTCGAAGCCGATGACAGTTAGGTGTAGCGGCCTGGCCAAGCAGTCTCGAGGCATGTGCGTCATGGCGTAGATATGTACCGTCACTTTGACGTTCCAATAATTGTGCTGTTCATTCTGTGTTATCGTTTGTGTTTTCCCCAGCTCAGAGACATGTTGCATTCGTCAAGCATACACCATCTTGCTTGCATTGTACTTGTATGTTTATCGCTATCCAAGCTAAGGGGCATAACGTGATCTCCACACTTTAAGACTGCTTTTTGATTCATAAGTGTAGCTTTGCGTGTTTCTAAAGATATGGTTGCCTATTGTTGTCGGTCACTGTAACTTGCTACCTGTGACGATCGCTAGGCTTATCGACAACGAAACACGTTGTCGATATGCAACAAAATTCTATTTTTCTTGCGCCAATGCTTGCGCCAGAACACTTCGAGGCACTTCCGTCACTGGTCTGATGATGCCATGACGGTAAAGTATATGCATGCATAACTTGGAGGAGCTCATTAGGTAAACTGTGCTCTTGTCCACCCCTCCCTCACACACACTTTGCGTTGGCTCTTGGACCGATGCCCATTGCCCCCCCTCCGGAAAATGAAAACTCAGTGCCCGTGGCAGGATGACATTCGAAGTGTGGTCTATGAAGCAAAATACAGACTTACTATGTTGCCCAGTGCTCTGATTTCAGGAAACTAATATTTTTGTAACTGTTAACATGCTTTTCTATCATATAATGGACAACCTCCACACGGATATTGGCGGTTATTCGCAGGGAACGCAGTGCTTTAATGCAGACATCTTCACGCCATGCAGTCATCTTCACAATAAACAGCTCCTGTGGCATCTGCTACAAATTCCTATCTATTCCATTTTGTTCATTGTTACTACGAAAAAGTCTTCACAACCGCCATTGTGTCTTCTAACATTGTTATAGGTTCAAACTAAGCCAGCGTGTTCTCTGTCTGTGCGCTGCATGAGCAGACAACAGAAAGCGGCATCAGCTCCGGGTGTCTCATACTCCTGATTTGAGTGGCCAAAAGAGGGGCGCCTCCAAAAAAAATTCAGGTTAAGACATCTGATGAAAGCGTGTGTGTCATCTTACCGAATAGCGCGAAAGGTTTTGATGTGTGCGCATAAACATGGCTCTGCGCATTCACCCTTAACTCGCCACTCCGGGTATAACGAGGAGGAGAAGGTATGATGCTACGTCACCGGTGACGTTACAGGGAGAACTCTGGTTCGCAGGTCAGTGGGGGTCAGTGTCCCTTTGCCGCCGTAAACCAGTTTTGGCAGTTCTCCTGGAGAATTGGGGATACAAGGGGCGGCTGAATCATGATCGAGCCAGGAGGAATGCTTTTTCAGAACCCCGAACAGCCGAGTAGCAGACGACAGCGGAGTAGCAGACATTTCTCTGGACCAATCAGCGTGCGTGATCCTTGTTCCGTCAGCGCAAGGTCCCAGGTGGATCACAGGCTGGTACTGCTCTCCACCGCCATTGCGCACGGTCGCTTTTTGCGGCATACTTTAAATTCAGTTTTTGCGATAATTATGACTCTGTGGTGTGAATTACCTTGCATGGTGCATCTTACTGGTCTACTTAACAGTTTTATAGGAAGAAAACAGGGTGTTTAAAATGACTTCTGTGCTACTTTAATGCACCCAATGTTTACCTCCTCCACATTGGTATCATCCTCGGCCAGGACACAATAGTGAGTTTTAGGAGAACGTGGAAGTTCCATAATAACGCTTTCGAAAACATAAGCCAATCGCTTGATTCCTTTGGAGTGGTTGACATCACATTCTGATATCTGATTCACTGACAGCGATACAGAACCTGAATCGAAAGATGCTTAAAATTCCCTAAAACGACGTAATAAAGCCTTAAGCATTCGGTCCAACTTTCAATGCATGGTAAGAATGACATTGGACCTGTAGATCTGTCCAGATTTTTTTGCTGCAGCAACACTGGCTCCAACAAGAACTGAACACAATGCAGTTGAGCTCTAATGGCCTTTTCACAACTGCCTATGCATGTGCACTACAGCACTCATGACCATAGGGGCACTGGATCCCCATATTCAATAGACTGATTTTTTTGGCATGCAACAAAGGGTGGTTCACTGGAGAACCTGCTACTAAAATATGACACGAGTGGTGTCACTGAGCATCTACTGAGCTACAGTTCTCTAGTTTTAAGTCGTTAAGGTGCAATAACTTCTGAATATCTATGGAACACAGTGCCCAGATGTGCATGTGGGCATGCGTAAACCCAAGCTTGCAATAACATTTGTTGAGAATATGGGCAAGTGGTGCGTAGTATAGCAAGTTGCAAGTATAGCATTGCAAGTACGGCAAGCTCAGAGTATTTCTTATATAATCACTGGGAAAAAAACTATGCTGCAGTCACAAACTTGATTTCGAGAGTTGGTTGTACAGGTTGCAAGAGAGCACTTGAGCTACTTCGGAGCATGTGCATGTGCAGTACAGATTTTGTCGAGTGTGCTACAGAGAATCAAGGGTAAGCTAGTCAACCCACAGATTTAGTATTGGCAGAATTCACGTAACTTAGTCCCGGTTTCACCAATGCTGGTGAACTTTGAACCAAGATCAAGCGTTGCTAAAACTTGAAGTTAAGACTCAATTCTTTTTTGCAAATGTTAATTGGTGATGTGATGAATGTTTCAGTAACAACTCCCATTAGTGAAGTACAGTTAAGCGTTAAATTCAAGTTAAGGGCATGTTGATCTCGGTTCAAATGTTTGGTGAAACTGGGCCTCAGTGGCTGCAAATATGTACCTGATTCATGAAGAATTAGGGCCGTGAAATTAAATGGCCTTGCAGTCTGCCCGTACCTTACTTATCTGACTAGTAAGCAACAGAGTGAGAAAGGTTGGCTGAGTGGGTAAGAGCATATGCTCATTTGTCGTAGCCAAGGTTGTGCTGAAGACTTAGATGTGGTAGGTTTGGAATCCTACCACCGACTGTTCTGTCTGAGGTTCTCCCTCAGGGACTAATCCTTCTTGCCTCCAGCTTTCGACTGCCATAGTGGTATCACCAAATCAGACTTCTGCCTAATTGTTGCACAAAATGTCTGACCTTTCCTTGTTGGTAATTCTAGTCCTGGTGAAGGAAACTAGTCGACGACTTTCTTCCCTGAAATGAAGTAAAAAAAAATTTAGTGTTTGGAGCAAACTTTGATCATTGTGGGAAATTAGTTTGAGAAAGCCTTACATCAACTTGTCAGTATGCTTAGCTGGATGGAAAGCCTACAGATGCACACATATGACATACGGGAAGCTGGACCCCCTTCTGTGGTTGCTGTGAACAAGAACCATGAGGTACTGTACTGACACATACGCATTTCACAAGTAAACTTATTCTATGGAGCACGTTCTTTCCCAATGAGCTAATGTGAAGGAAATACTATAAGTTTTATTGTAGTCAAATGAGCATAGGACTTTGTTGTGTCTAGCTCATTTTGTCCTGGAATATAATACATATCGTGGAAGGATCCATACAAACAACATATGTGCATAGGAGAATTTAGTGCAGCCAAAGGTTTTCATTTGGATACGCACACAGTACAAGGACAGAATTCAGCTTACATTTTGGCTTTTGCATTGCTATGGCACTAAATCTAAGTGACCGGCTGTGTTCATAAAGAAAACATTCATCTAGATGTCACCTCTATGCTAGCTCTATGATATGATGATGGCATATTTCACAGCTTAGCAGGAGTCTCAACACAGTTATGATGCGAAGAAGTAACAGCGATAGCTGTATTGTGCATGCACAGTAAGGGCGAGATGACGCTCACGATTGTATTGCGCACCACATCTAGTCAGTTTTTTTTTCTCAAAGTCTTTCACACATTCTGCCATGAACTCCATGGCCAACACTTTGTGGTGTTGCTAGTGTGTAGGCGCCACGTCGGTGCGAAACCACAGCCTATCGCAAATATCACAAACATGTTCAAACTCGTTCTTCAAAAACTTCCCTGCACAATCCATGTCGGCCAGTGCAAACTCCGACGGACGCGCGTTCGTTTCAGGTGCACATGTCTGGGACAGTTTACATCTCCTGGCTTTGGCCTGGCGTCCCCTAACTTTTGGGTCTGCTCGACTCCATCTCATCGCAGCCACTTTGCGTTCCCTCACTGCTGGGTCACAACATCGTCGTAATAATAATGTCGCCATAATTGACGAGCATTGCGAAGTTGAATACAGTGTTGCCTGTAGTTTTCAATTTTAGTTTTCTAAAAAACTATGAAGGGAATTCGGAACAAAATTGTGATGTAAGAGTAGTATTGAATACATAAGTTTTCTGAGATAATCTGCTTTACAGTACCTTTAAGGTACACAAAAAAGCTACAGAATGTGTAGCAAGTTCCTCTCATTATGACCTTTGTCATGATGCCTCATGTGAGGAGCGCCTCCTCTTTTGTGGAGTCTCATGAGATTAATTAGTTGTCGTTTTTGTATTCAACTTTTATAAGTTATTTTCATTTTGCGTGCATTCTGAGTGGTTTAATATATGCAGCAAAAAATGACATTATAACAGCATCGGTAATACCTGTATCTTGCACTTTAGTGCTGCATAATATGTCTTCGTTTGCCCTACTTTATAGATGGAAGATGACACGAGAGCTGGCGATGTGAATGGATGCAACACACTTGAAGACGGCAAATCTTAAAAATGGAACACAATGAATAGTGAAGTATGTAGGTGTCTGTTGTTCTTTTTGCCGTTAAGTGTGTATGTAACAACCACAGTGGTAAACTCTGCTGTCCTACATTGCTCAATTCCAAGCATTTTTTGAGTTGTGTCTTTCCAGAAACTGCTTTAATTGCTCATTCTATTTGTCTGCAGGGTGATGTAGTGCACAACAGTGCTTCATTGTAGTGTAGCCCAAGAAGGTACATGCAATCATGTGACTGGGCATTTCTCTGATTCTGTTACATAGGAGCTGAAAAGAGCCTGCTGATGGCATTCACACGTGGCCACCTTCTTTTTAAACTTTTTAGCTATTGCCAACAAGAAAAAAACCATGAGTCCATATTGGCAAGGCTGGACAACGCATCAAGGAAATTTGAAAGTTGTTGATTTCTGCTCTACCTTGATCCCTTGCAGTGCGGTCCATAGCAATGAGACAGTAAACCATTTCGTTGGGCTAATGACTTGACATTTACTAAAAGCATTATTTTGTACAAAGTGTAAATAAATTTACACCTTTAGGTGAGATGACAAGATATGCAAGGAAACTCAAGTAATTTCTTGATGAGAATGATTATGCCAGTGTGTTACTGAATTGGTACACTATTCAAATATGGACCAACACAGGCTAGTTGTGCAATTGATTCACTTTGGCAACCAGGTTAACTGTGCCGCAGCACTTTCCCTACTGTCACAGACTCAGATACATGATAGAATAAGTGGGAGTTGCCTCACTCTTTGGATGTCACAAAACATAATTTGCTTTTACTGGTCAGCTATGCGAACTGAAATTACTAGGGAGCATTCTTGTTACTGCCAGCATTACCCAGTCTTTAAATTCAACTCTGAGCATGACAAAATTGCTTGGCCCATGGTCAAGTCCAGCTCACCAACTCTATGCTCTAAAATCACTGCTTAACCTTCAGGACACTGCTAATCTCACATTCATTGTTATTCCTTTGACGGCGTCTAGTAGGGTGTCACATGTCGCAGAAAAGTACTCACTTACTTTCACTGAAATAAAGCGTTGTTGCAGTATTATTGCCAAGAATGCATTGTCTGGTATGTGACTATGTTTGTGTTGTTTGCTCACCTTATAGATTTTAAACTCCAACGAGGGTCAGGGGACACCTGAAAAGGTCTACTGACACCTCATAGAGAAAAGAGAGGCGCGTTCCTGTAAATCTGTGTTACATGTCACAACGTGGAAAAGAAAAAAAGCTAGCAAAAAGTGAAACTTGAAGTGAAATAATTGAAATCTCACCACCACCAATTTGGCTGAGGTGTGCTTAAAAGTAGAAATCCAATATCTGCTTTGATGCCTCAAGAAAGTGACGCAAATGGACAAAGAGAAGCAGGAAATACTGAGTCGTGTTTTGTCTTTTTCCTCTAGTTGTGCGCAGACTTAGGCTTTTCACATTATGGAGTTCATTCACCACATCTATGCCATACTCTCTCCATCTACATCGTGTTTGGCATAAAGGGGAAACAATTACGATGAGTAGAAGTGGTATGGTGCCTAGAAATAGGCCTTTAGAGGATACCCAAAAGAAAGTATCTGAGTTGAGTTCCTGAGTATCAGGCAAAAGAGTATCTGAGTAGAGCACTGAATACTCAAACAAGTAACTATGTAGTTCCCCTTTTCTCTGCAAAATCTTTTTGGTGCATGCTCGTCCTCGCTCTGCACGAAAGTCATCTCACCCGATACTCTATGCTGTACTCAGAAGGGGAGATAAAGCCACACAAAATCTCACTTTGTTGTTTTAATTAGGGCAGTGCAAATAGCAAAATTTCAAAATCTAATAAAAATCAAATAGAATATAAATGTCTTACAGATGCTGCAAGTCGAATTAGAATAGTCTTTTTTTTTAAAGATGAAAGTCACTGAAAAGGTTAGCCAGCTGTAGGAGTCGAACCCACATCTTCTGGATTGCCGGTCCAGGGCTAAGCTAACACGCCGCCTCAGCCACTTCCAGGGTGCGTCATCTGAAGGGACAAACCAGCCACTCTCTCTCACTCATCCTCCTTTCACTCTTAGATTTTTGCTCACTCATACACACATTCATACGACGGGATCGACGCAGGCGGCAACTGTTGAACATGAGAGAACTGATGTTCTGAGGCTGGAACAACATAGAAGGGACAAATACATACAAAGCCTCAATTTGCCTAAGAAATTAACGATGAAAGTCACTGAAAAGGTTAGCCAGCTGTAGGAGTCGACCCCACATCTTCTGGATTGTCGAACCCACATCGTCTGGATCTATCAAACTTGGGCTGTAGGACCACAGTCATGCAGATGATCGCACCATACATTTGTCCAAAATCATTTGAAAGTGTGCAATGCATATATTGCGCGTATGTACCAGCACGCAAACTCAATGTGGATCATGAAGAGCCATTTGCGCCCAACTCAACCAAGCGAGGTATTCTAAGGTTTTCACCGTTGATTGCTAGGTGTTCGCTGACAAGATGGTAGTCTCTTATCTTTGTCGGGCGTGTGATTATGCATCTTAATGTTCAAATGCCGTTCACAATGAATCTCTGTTCTAATGTACTGTGTTCTAAAGTAATAACATGTACAAATAAACCGGGAAAGCTGTGCAGATATGTCACCGTTGTGCCACGATTCTTTCCGTGTCTAAGAAAAATTCCGTAAGTGGCACCTTCACCAAGCATGACCCCCCAGTAGTAAATTTCTGGGGAAATCACTGCAGTGTGGAGGGGGGGGGGGGTTCAATATCCAACAAAAGAGAACGGTCAGCAACAGACGCTCAATGACAATGGCGCCGGTAATCCAGAAGATGTGGGTTCGAGTCCTACAGCTGGCTAACCTTTTCGGTGACTTCCTTCTTTCATCATTAATTTCTTAGGCACTTGAGGCTTTGTATGTATTTGTCCTTGCTATGTGTTCCAGCCTCAGAGCACCAATTGCAATCATGGAAAATGGTACCCGCGTTGTTTTATGAGAATTAGAGCTATGAGCAAAACGGAACGTTACCTTCTGTATTCATATCAGTGCAATCAAACGCATATAAACGCTTTAACGCTAAACGCTATCCTGGTGCCCCGACTTCACGCTCGCTGTACGTGGGTGTCCTCGGATGTAGTTCTCAACTCATCCTGTTGTTCTCTCATACTTTCTATGTTGATGAACCGTAACTTCAGCTGAAGCGGAGTTGTAAGGGCAATGAAACAATGAATGAGTGGTGTACAGCTTTTATTGTTCATAAACATCGACACAGAAAAGATGCAGGGGACAATTGTAAAAACTCGTCACTGACCACAGAAAGGCACTAGCATCCAAGGAACGATATCGCTAGCGAACTAGTGTAGCGAATGACATCGTTTTATTTTACTATTGAATGGCGTGTAGAATTCATTCTCCATTAACACATGAAAAAAATACTACGTCTCTCAATTTCAACAAATTTCCGGGGTCATTTTTTCCAGGGGACATTTCTTCAGGCAACATTTTTTCCTGGACCCCCCCTTTGCCAGTTGAGGTATTGCGTGAAAAAGACCGCTAAGTACACGTAGTGCAACACCTTTGATAGCAGTGTGTAATTTATGGTGTAACACACTTTGTGTGAATTCTCCTTTGTAAATGTCACAAAAACTATGTGTAAACGCGTATGCCACTTTGACGAGAAGAACTGTACACTGGCTTGACACAACGTTTCGCCCCCCATATGAGAGACATCATCAGTGCAGGAACAGAATGAGGGAAGACAGCAGCGGATTAGTTAAGGAGGTCATCATGCACATCTGGAGAGGGTCAGTTCCGTGTCACCTCATCAACCGTGCCAGGTCATCCACTGATGGATGAGCTGGCACGTTGGATGAAAGAACTCAGTGGATGGGATGGCACGACATGGATGACCCAGCTCGGTGGATGAGGACACTGTTGCGACCAACTTTAGCTCCCCAACTGACCCCGTAAGCGACCGCTCCCAAGGCGTTCTGTCAAGTATGATGCACGCACATCCTCACTTTCCCCGGTTCGATAAGTAGAGATGTGAAATGATGTTTCAATTGAGAATATATTCCTGTGTTTCGACCACAGCACTGTCTCGTCTGTAAAAGGGACTTGATTCCTTCCTTATTTTTCGATAATATATTAATGTAAATTTAAATAATTCATAATGAATAAATAATAAATTTAAATAATTTAAATTTAATTTCGATAATTCGGTTTTCTGACTTTTCGGCCTTATGAGTTTCGGCCTTATGATTGCCACCAGTGAGGGACAAAGCATTAAAAGCATAACCGCAGCGCTTATTTACAGCGCATATTCTAGCTCTCGAGAACAAATGGCTGTGACACGAATAACGACATTTTCGTATACGAGCTCCGGCGGCCCATGCGATCTTTTGCAGCTAATACTGAACCGATTTGGACCAAAATGGCATTGTTCGATAGATTTTCGAATTTCAAACAATTCGCATTGGAGACATTTGCAATTTTTTTTGCAGAAGTTTTTAAAAACCTTACGAAAGCTGCAAAAAATTTATAAGTTCTGTCTCTCGCTTTTAGAAGTTCGTAGCTCGTTTACTGTAGCGCATATGTGAAATGTAATCAGTAGCATTTACGCGGAATTCTTTCTTGAATAGTTACGTGTCAGTGTCATGTCTGTCCATGCCTCCAGCTGTTCACAATATTGAAAAAAACTTAAGGTATGTACGGCTTCGTGTTCTGGCACCCTATCACAGAAGGGGTTTCCCCGGCAGCGGAAGCGCCAAATTAAGGTCGTGAAACCTGTCTGAGGAAATCCGCGTGGCTGTACCAAGGGGATGAAACTCGCGAGTTCACTTGCGGACTAAAGTGAGGCGCTGCGAGCTTTTCGCGTCATCAAACGTCATGAAACGTCACAATTTTTACGTCGAAGCGCGAGTTCTCAACCGTCAACAGGCCATTGGCTCCTGTGGCCACACCCCCAGTATGCGATCTGTGATTGGTCGTTTTGAATTTGCGCAGGTTTGAGCGGCTTGAGAGTTTGAGTTGACCATCGCGAGCAAGCCGGCGACCTTGCGTAGGCCGTGTCGGTGTCGGGTGTCGCCGTCGCTTTGGGTGGTTTATGACAGCCACCAATTACTATATTTCCGGGTCTGATGCTGATTTAAAAGCATGGACCGCACTGTGCCAGAGACTTCCGAAAGTTGTGATGACCAAAGATGCGCGGGTGGCTCGTCTGCTCCGCTTCTTGGTGTCGAAACAGCTCAAAAAAGACCGACATCTCGTTCTTCCGATTTCCAGTTGACGACAGGTAAGTCATTTGTTATTAATTGTTGCTGTAATGCCCTCTGTACCTGATAGCGTAGTTCGATCCGTGCGTATGCATTAAAATAGTTTCGTTTTTGAAGTCAAGTAAACGAGAGATAGTCATCGTCAATCTGAGTACCAACCGCTTTTCATTTCAGTATCTTTTAAATTTTATAGTGTAGTTCACTGTGTGCAGGTCCAAAGTTATGCTATTATTGACACTTTGCGGCTCTAGATACCAGTGATATATGTGATTATGATTATGCATGAACTTCCTGCGCTGCAGCTAAAACAGTCCTGTCTGATTATACATCCGCGCGCCTCATCTATGGCAATGGCAACTAAAATGTTTTTCATTCTGATGCGAGCAAAGTGAAATTAATGAAGATGAACCTTAGCCCTACTCCTTGTTTTCGCAACCCTTGTTTCTGATTTAGCAGATCAGACGCATTTATTTCTACTTTCCTTGTGCACGCAAGCAGGGTTGTTAAAGTCTATTCTTGGAGCTGCCTTACGTGAAACTGCTTTGAAAAGTAAATTACACCTACAGCACACGCTATGTGGTTGCTTCCAGAGAGCTTTACTACTTTTGCTGATCATACTCAGGAGCAAAATAAATATGGAAGTACATCTTGTCAACTGGACAAGTAAAATATGCAAATAATATGGAGAGACTCAATCAGTCACCTGACCAATTCTGCAAGAGTCAGCCATGATGCACATTAAAATCATTCATATTGTGCATGTTATTGCCCAAGGAAAAGCTAGGCAACTAACACAAAACTAGATAACCGGTTCGACAGCCAACATGTACTCAAATTATACTCATGCATGCGTCCCAATTTGTTCAGTTACCGATATGCAGAAAAGTTCCTGAGGAGGGAGTACAAGTTAATAAGGGACGTTTCAGAGCTAATAATACAAGTGTTTATAAAAAAGAATCGGATGTTTCACTCATATGGTTCACAAAAAGCATAGATAAAGATATCCTGAGGTCGCTTAAAAATGTTACACATATCACATTCTGAAAGGCAAACCTAACCATTTATGATCCTTACACTTTAGAGCATCAGCATGGATCACGTATTCAGAGAGGCCGGAGTATGTGGGGCTTCCACCTCATCAGCTACGCAACAGGCGCCTGTGTGCTCAACACTTTGAAGTGAAGCAGTTCACAAATAGGCAGAGGACGCGACTCAGGCAATCTGCGTGCCCCACCGTCCCAAGGCCATGCCGTAGAGCACTGGATTCAGGTACTTCATAAATTATTGTACTTCTACAGGTGCTCCCATGACATTCCATTCCAAGGGGTATCTCATTAACAATCATTTGTATTTTGTGAAAGCATTTCATGCTTTCATCGTGCGAATCTCACCATAACAGTCCAACCTCTGGCTCTCAATTCTGCCTCATACCCACGTTTTTCCCCACAGATTCCCATCTATGGCCGAGTAGCCCCACAACACCTGCCCCACGGAGTCCGACGCCCTCTGGCTCCTCCGTGGGAGCACCACATGCTGGCCCCTCGAGAGGTGAGTGTCTAATATGTTTGACGCCCCTGTCACGACTACACTAACAGTGCTCTTTCTTTGGTTACGGCCTGGTCGTGCAATGTTCACTTTGGAAAGCCATGTTTGTGACCCTCTTTTCCACGTTTTCTCCCACAGAGTCCCATCCATGGCCAAGTAGCCCCACAACACCTGCCCCACGGAGTCCGACGCCCTCTGGCTCCTCCGTGGGAGCACCACATGCTGGCCCCTCGAGAGGTGAGTGTCTAATATGTTCGACGCCCCTGTCACGACTACACTTGCTCTTTCTTTGGTTACGGCCTGGTCGTGCAATGTTCACTTTGGAAAGCCATGTTTGTGACCCTCTTTTCCACGTTTTCTCCCACAGAGTCCCATCCATGGCCAAGTAGCCCCACAACACCTGCCCCACGGAGTCCGACGCCCTCTGGCTCCTCCGTGGGAGCACCACATGCTGGCCCCTCGAGAGGTGAGTGTCTAATATGTTTGACGCCCCTGTCACGACTGCACTAACAGTGCTCTTTCTTTGGTTACGGCCTGGTCGTGCAATGTTCACTTTGGAAAGCCATGTTTGTGACCCTCTTTTCCACGTTTCCTCCCACAGAGTCCCATCCATGGCCAAGTAGCCCCACAACACCTGCCCCACGGAGTCCGACGCCCTCTGGCTCCTCCGTGGGAGCACCACATGCTGGCCCCTCGAGAGGTGAGTGTCTAATATGTTTGACGCCCCTGTCACGACTACACTTGCTCTTTCTTTGGTTACGGCCTGGTCGTGCAATGTTCACTTTGGAAAGCCATGTTTGTGACCTTCTTTTCCACGTTTTCTCCCACAGATTCCCATCTATGGCCGAGTAGCCCCACAACACCTGCCCCACGGAGTCCGACGCCCTCTGGCTCCTCCGTGGGAGCACCACATGCTGGCCCCTCGAGAGGTGAGTGTCTAATATGTTTGACACCCCTGTCACGACTACACTAACAGTGCTCTTTCTTTGGTTACGGCCTGGTCGTGCAATGTTCACTTTGGAAAGCCATGTTTGTGACCCTCTTTTCCACGTTTTCTCCCACAGAGTCCCATCCATGGCCAAGTAGCCCCACAACACCTGCCCCACGGAGTCCGACGCCCTCTGGCTCCTCCGTGGGAGCACCACATGCTGGCCCCTCGAGAGGTGAGTGTCTAATATGTTTGACGCCCCTGTCACGACTGCACTAACAGTGCTCTTTCTTTGGTTACGGCCTGGTCGTGCAATGTTCACTTTGGAAAGCCATGTTTGTGACCCTCTTTTCCACGTTTCCTCCCACAGAGTCCCATCCATGGCCAAGTAGCCCCACAACACCTGCCCCATGGAGTCCGACGCCCTCTGGCTCCTCCGTGGGAGCACCACATGCTGGCCCCTCGAGAGGTGAGTGTCTAATATGTTTGAAGCCCCTGTCAGGACTACACTAACAGTGCTCTTTCTTTGGTTACGGCCTGGTCGTGCAATGTTCACTTTGGAAAGCCATGTTTGTGACCCTCTTTTCCACGTTTTCTCCCACAGAGTCCCATCCATGGCCAAGTAGCCCCACAACACCTGCCCCATGGAGTCCGACGCCCTCTGGCTCCTCCGTGGGAGCACCACATGCTGGCCCCTCGAGAGGTGAGTGTCTAATATGTTTGAAGCCCCTGTCAGGACTACACTAACAGTGCTCTTTCTTTGGTTACGGCCTGGTCGTGCAATGTTCACTTTGGAAAGCCATGTTTGTGACCCTCTTTTCCACGTTTCCTCCCACAGAGTCCCATCCATGGCCAAGTAGCCCCACAACACCTGCCCCATGGAGTCCGACGCCCTCTGGCTCCTCCGTGGGAGCACCACATGCTGGCCCCTCGAGAGGTGAGTGTCTAATATGTTTGAAGCCCCTGTCAGGACTACACTAACAGTGCTCTTTCTTTGGTTACGGCCTGGTCGTGCAATGTTCACTTTGGAAAGCCATGTTTGTGACCCTCTTTTCCACGTTTCCTCCCACAGAGTCCCATCCATGGCCAAGTAGCCCCACAACACCTGCCCCATGGAGTCCGACGCCCTCTGGCTCCTCCGTGGGAGCACCACATGCTGGCCCCTCGAGAGGTGAGTGTCTAATATGTTTGAAGCCCCTGTCAGGACTACACTAACAGTGCTCTTTCTTTGGTTACGGCCTGGTCGTGCAATGTTCACTTTGGAAAGCCATGTTTGTGACCCTCTTTTCCACGTTTTCTCCCACAGAGTCCCATCCATGGCCTAGTAGCCCCACTACACCCAGCCAACAGCGTTCAACGCCCTCTGGCTCCTCCGTGGGTGCCCGTATACTGGCTGGCCCCTCAACGGGTGTGTTTCTCATAGCTTTCTTTGAAGGGTTACCCCTATGGCTACATTGAGAATGCAACTTCACCACTGGATGGGCAGCAGATTACACGTGGGTTCATTCACATAAATGTACCTGAGATGAGTCTCACATTGAAGTTCAATGTCAATAAGTCCATGCTCATGGTACTATTAATGGGCATTTGCATAACCGTACTGTGGAAATTCTTATTTTGTCATTGAACTAACTTTTTGCATTACTCAACAATGATCAAAAGGTCGCAAATTGAGGTTTCTTCAGATAATACCAATAATAACTTTAGTTATGCAAGAGATGCCAGGTGCTCGGAGATGACCTGTCGTGCCTTCTGATTTGGTGCACCTCTATACATACTTGAAGTGAAACATAAGATTTAACAAATGTTGATAGCAAATATTAGACAAAATGTACATAGCAGGTCGCAACAGATATGAACATTAGTGTCAAGGTAAAATGCTATAGCATTTATGCATGAAACGAACTCATGAAAGTGAGCAAAAATGTCAGTGGTTCGTTGCTGTGACATGAGGACCAGTTGCTAAGATTAAGCTTGAAGGAGGAGTGAAGATAAAACAGATTGAATACATAGTCTAGCTCTGGTAAAGTAAATTCGTTATGGTACTTTTTCTTTTGCTAAACCATGTAACTCCTATTTCAGAGTCTACACCTCCTCGACCACACAAAGGCGGCAGGCCTCCCACTAAGCGCACGCCGAGGACTGTGGCTGAGATTGATCATCTGAGGAGGACAAGGGACAGCCTGCGGAGGAGCCTGTTCAAGGCGCAGCGCCGGGCGTCCCAGCAGAGTGGCAATCTCTCTCGTACACAGATTATACAAGCAGCATCACGGTACCTTTCCAGGGAGGCCCTGGAGATATTCCGCACAATGCTGTACCTGCAGCCTTTACGCAAATTTGGCAGGAGATGGCCCCCACAGTACAGGAACTTTGCTCTGAAGTTGCATTTCGCAGGCCCAAAAGCGTACCGGTTCCTCAGTAGGTACTTGCTGCTGCCAACTGAGCGATGCCTCAAGTACTGGCTTCAGGAGGTAGCCATGCAACCTGGAGTTGTGCCTGCTGTGCTCGACTCACTGCAGGCACGGCTCCAGGGCACACCACTGAAGGACCGAGCCTGTATCATAATGTTTGATGAAATGTCTATCAAACAACATCTGCAGTATGATAGAGGCTCGGATGTGGTTTATGGCTATGCTGATTCTGGGACTGAGAGATCGCCCGAGTTTGCACACTCAGCACTTGTGGCTGTGCTTGCTGGCATTTCCAAAAATTGGCTGCAGCCCCTCTCGTACATCCTGTCCAAAACAACAGCATCAGCTGAGACTTTGCAAACATTGCTTTTTGATTTAATTCGTAGACTTCAATTGGCGGAGATTTTTGTAAAGGCAGTTGTGTGTGACCAGGGCTCCAGTAATTGTGCATTGGCCAGAGCACTGGAGGTTTCTCCATCAAAACCATTTTTTGTTGTTGATCAGTGTAAAGTATATTTCATCTTTGATACCCCCCACTTGATGAAGACCACAAGAAATCTTTTGCTTCGTCACGACCTCCAAATTGGGAATGATGAACAGAGGGTTAAGTGGTCCTTTATCAAGGAGTTCTATGAGAACACTCACCCTGCAAAAGTAAGGCTGGCACCTAAGCTCACACACAACCACCTTTACCCCACTGTATTTAAGCGCATGAGAGTCAAGCTTGCCACACAAGTGCTGAGTGACAGTGTGTCTACGGGAATCGCATGTCTAATTTTTATGGGAGCAATGTCCCCTGAAGCTGCTGCAACATCAAAGTTCCTCCAAGAAATTGACATGCTGTTCGACACCCTGAACAGCTCTTCAGTTGTACAGGGTGATGACAGAAAGATGCGGTATGCACTGTCAGCAACGTCTGGCCACAAGGAGGTTCTGGAGGCTGCTGCAGTGCGAATCGCTGGGTGGAAGTTTGACTGTGATAGGCAGCCCCCAACAGTAAATGGATGGCAGGTCACTATCGCTGCTGTACTGGGCCTGTGGGACGACCTCAAAGCAAACTTCAACTTTGATTTTCTGCTAACTTGACGGCTAAACCAGGACCCCTTAGAGAATCTGTTTGGAGAGTTCCGGCAAATTCATGGGTGCAATGAAACACCGAATGCGTTTCAGTTCGTTGCTGGGATGAAGCATGCTCTCGCTGGTAGGCTGCTTAAGCTCCCTGGTAGAGGGAACTGCGAAGCAGACACAACAACCCTTCTCAACGAACTGAGACGCATTCCTGTGCATTCAATAAGCTCGTCTGCAGGCCCGTCTGAGAGTACCCTTGATTCAGGGACAGACACTGGTTCTGAGCCTGTGCTGCAGCTTCCAGAAGAGCCTGCAAACCTCATTGAGATGAATGCACAATATGAATTTGCAGGAAGCCTGGTTCAGTCTTTTCTAAGTGCTATGAAATGTCCAAATTGTCCAAATTTGCTAAAGGCTGCAGAAGCAGAACCGGATCCAAGCTCCATGTACTCGTACTTGAGGGAGCAAGATCCAGCAACTCCTACGAAGTGCATGCCCTCAAAAGCATTTTTTAATTTTTATTGCAATATCGAAAAGAAGTTCCAGTCATGTATAGAGCATGTTGTACATAGAAGAAACGTAATGGCTCGCTTGCTTGCTGAGCTAGGGGGTACTGTGCACGAGCCTTTCTGTAGCCCCCGTTGCGGTGCAAAATTTATGGGCATGTATTGCACTTCAAGGATACAGCTATATTTACGATTGGAAAATCAAAAGTTCACTGAGGAACATACAGAACGCAGGAAGCGCAAAAAGTTATAATACATGTTTGTGGTTAAAAGGAGGCAGGATATCCATTGTCAGGGTGTCTACACAAAACTGTTGCCTTAGAATTCCCCTTTTTTTCCACATTTTCACTGACTATTTCAAGTGAATTCCCTGACCAAAACAAAAGGGACTTGGTGCCTGCTGCTACATTTTGATACAGATCCCTCATGAAGCAGATCATTTAATGAGGAATTAGTAAGACTCCCCTACTTTTTTGACTCTGAGCTTGTCGTATTGGCGAACTGCTACTCGCGCAACATTGCTGTGGCTCAACCACTCATCCGCACTCACGATTCACTGTGCATTGTGATGGCACTTGTCTGAGATTTTCCCTGACTTCAGCTGCCTTTTTGGCAAATTTCCTGACAATCCCCTGACTTTTCCAGTCACATCAAAATTCCCTGATAATTCCCTGTTTTCTCAAGTTGAAACACACCCTGAAAATGTTAGAGTGCTAAAACTGTTTTCTCCTCGTTCTGATGTGTCAGTCACACCGACCACATAAACGGTTTCAAGAGCAGGTCACTGCACTTCAGTAACTTGCAGCTACTTGCCGAAAACATCATTTTGCTTAGTCATAATGTTTATAAATCTTTATTTCATAATTTGTGGCTTTATGTTGCAAGACAACTATGATCAAGAGCGATGCTCCAGTGGTTGGTCTGTGGATTAATATTGTCCACCTAAGGGTTCTTCATAACTTGCGCTGAAATCTCAACACATGGGGCATTGCATTTAACATCCCCTGCAGCAGACAGCATGATAAAGCAACTTGTACGATACCATGATTTTCTATCATTCTGAGTAGCTACTTTGTGTGTCAAGTATTGCCCTCGCCGCTCTAAAGAGATGTCACTGTTCTCAGTGCTTCCCAAGCACCCTCATCAGGCCAACCCCTAGATGTCTGATTGAAGCAAAAATACAAAGCAAGGGCCTTTTCGTATTTACAAGGATGTGGTCGGTGACTCCTACTGCAGGGCTTTAATTCACTCCCACTGGATTGCTGGATCTTCTGGTTTTGGTTACAAATAACGCAGCTGCTTCCTTGCTGCATATTACACATGCTGCTATCATTGTACATGTTTGTATGTGTTTGAAACATATACAAATGCTGAATGTGTGCTTCAGTTGCAGAGCTCTGGTTTTTCCAACGATTGGACGTAGCGGCCGTGTATGTCTTTTGCACACCTTAATTGTACACAGTTTGAAATCACAAATGAGCTACTAGATTAGCATTACTCTTAGCAGTAATTTCAGCATTTTTACATGTCATATGTTGTTTTTAATCTCCTCACATGTGTATGCACCTCCAAACTTACAAAATATGTGCTCAGTGTTTTTATAAGACAGTCAGCCTGTGAAGGTATTGTTCACTTTTCTTGTGTATTGTGCACAGCTGCTGTTATTTCACCAATTACATCGAAGCGCTGATTGTCTGCTTTCATATAGCGAGTTGCTTGATCGTTTGCTTTGCTGTTGTTTTTACGCTATACAAAATGCTATCTGCTGTGTACCTCTGCTCACACCCTTGTAAAGGATTAATGCTTATGCCGCGAATTGCCACTAGCAGAGCACATTTCCGTTTCATCCTCATCGGCTGATTATTATCCACTCATTTCAGCATTTGTACGCTGCGAGCTGTTCACCCTATGTTCGACACCGACCCTATGTTCTATGTCGTTGTGGCGACATCACTATGCTCAGCTTTGATTTCCGATGTTCTAAAACTTGCCACCGTTACTTTACTTGCCAACTAAAACAAACAAAGAAAAGGCAGAATGTGTACCCGTGCGAGCAGGTTACGCGTATCTTCCATTGTATATTTTAATGCGTCTGTGTCGTACAGCTGATTGCTCTTTTGTTGATCGATTTGCGAAGTTGCTGCAGCATTACGAAGCTATGACAATCTCACGCATTTTATGGAAATGCTGACAAATTGTGCATTTGCGACGTGTCCATACGCATTCTGCGGAATAAAATACCTTGTCTTGCAAAAAACAGCAAACGTCTTCTTGTTTGTCTCACTCAAGCTACGTTTTCACGAGGCGCATGGCGCATGCAAGCAAACCCATGCGAACCAAAACAACGGGGGAGAGAACAGAGGGGAAAGGGAGAAAGAGAGCCACGGTAGCGTCGCTTGACGTCACGCGTCACCCAGGGAGACAAAAGAGAACAAAGCAAAAAATTACTCAACCGACGACCGATGATTGGCCCGACGTCAGAGGTCACGTGAGTTTTTCCCGACCATAGAAATATACTACACGTTCATTCCCCTGGCTGTACGCCGAAATAAATCTTTTAAAATAAAATATTCAAAAATCCACGCTTAAAATTCCACCCTTCGAAATCCATTTTCTGAAATAAACCATTTAAAAATACAAGTCCTCAAAATAAACGCTGTTAAAATAAATCATGGTTAGGGTTAGGAAGGTAACGATCCGTATCAAAGTAGTGATAGCCGTATGGGCGACACGATGTTATTTTCGGCGAGACATGCTATTATGATGTTTCTTGCTCATGTTTGTATTGTTATCAATTATATAACAACTTAGGATTTCGAAATATTCAGCTTAAAAGTGATGACGACGATGCGCGTATGAATACAGGACACGCACACTTGATCATACCTGGGTAGTAATAGCATTATAATAATAATAATAATAATAATAATTTATTTTTCATCACAATTTTGTACAAGTCAAAAACACCTGCTTAAGCCAAACGGCTTGTTTGCAGGTTGCAGACAACAGCACCATACTTAACTCTTTGCCAGATTCTTCTGACATAACTAAAAAAAAAAATCATCAGGTAATCAGGTATTGTAAAATCAGGTATTGTAATGAAATTACAGTAATGAATTACTTTTTCTGCTAATTTGTAATGTAATGCATTACTTTTGATATTAGGTAATTTGTATTGTAATTTAATTACATTTGGGCTGTAATTTTAATGACATTACTCATTACAAAAGAATCGAGTGTGTGTTCTGTGTTGGCACTTCGCAGAAAGACAGTTGGGGAGGAGGAGGAGGAGGAGTGTCGTTGGGAGGAACCCGAGAGGTCTGCCTGCCTGATTAGGCGGCATGTTTCTCGGGAAGGGAAAGGTGATGGAGAGGAGGAGGGGAAAGGGTGAAGTGGAAGACCGAGCGGAATCCGCTCGGGGGGAGGATGGCTGCGTCCATGGGCCGACTTCAGGGGAACTGTGCCGGCACACGCCTATTACACATCTGAGGGAAACCCAGGAAAAACCCCAGACGGCACAGCCGGCCCGCGGATTCGAACCGCGGACCTCCGAGTCTCCAAGCGCACGCGTTACCGCTGCGCCACCTGGGGACTACCGAGCGAAAAGAATTCCAACGGCACTATGAACGGTGACGCACTCAATAGGCACGTGGAACGTCAATTCCCTTTGACGAGCCAGTTGCCTTAGGCAGGGCACCCACAAACAAACGTTGTTAGGTCAACGGTTTGTAGCCCTGGAGAACCATTGTTTGCGGGCCCCATCCTCCTGACAATCTTCCTGTTGTCTTGATACATTGTGTCTCCTTCCTCTCTACATTGTGGAACGATACGTCATACGTGGCACACTAGCATGACATGTAGAAGAGACAAATAGAAGAGTAAGCATTGTAAGCATACATTTTTTTCCTCGAATTTCGGGGAAGGCAAGTTTTGTCAACTTGTGTGTCTCTTCTGCCTTCCATCCCATGTCATCGTCACTTCTTCATTTATTGTTGTTGTTGTTGTTGCCTTCCACAAACTCGGGAACATGTATGCCAATAATGGTAAAGTAATGACATTGTAATGTCATTACTTTTTCGTAGTAATTGTAATGTAATTTTATTACGTTTCAATTGCAGTAATGAGTAATGTAATTTAATTAAATTCTAACTGGAGTAATGTAATTTAATTACATTTTAGAAGTAATTTACCCAGGTATGCTCTTGATCCTTGAGTCAGCTGAGCGCTGTGGACGGATTGCGCGGCGACGGTCATTCGCACTGGTAAAAGAAAGGCCAAGAACGAGCGCACGCACACGGAAAAGAGAAACGCAAAATCAGAAAACATACCAAAGAATGGCCAAACTCTCCTGGTAGTCGGCTCTATATTAGACTATATTACACCGATGTCGCGCGTTACTTGCACTGCTAAAACAGAACTTCATCGAATAATACGCTCCCGGGCATCCGTCATTCCGAATTATATCAGCCCCCCCTCCCCCTTTTCTAAGTTGGCAAAACTGGTCACGGAACACATACAGACAGACGACCTACTTCCGGTGTATCGAAATCCTCGTTCACAAAATCGATCCTCGTTCGTTGGGGCTAGCCCTGGCTAGCCCCAAGCGCGAGGAGGGTACTATTTTCCGCGGCGGACGTATTGCCGTCGGCTGTCCACAAATCAGGGACGATGGATGTTAAAAGATTTATTTCGAAGCGTTTATTCTTCAAAGTTTATTTTTCGGAGTTTATTTCGACAGCGTGGATTTTCTCATGATTTATATTGAAGAGTTTATTTTGGAAATTTGATATTTAAGAGATTTATTTTTGAACGTTTTATTTTTACATGATTTATTTCGGCGTCATCCCATCCGCGTTGGGTAGGTCGTTGCAAAATAATGAGAAGGCCTTGAGAATAGGGAGAATAGGCGGCATAGACCAGGAAAACTTTGCTACAGAGCCTGCCGATGGACTTACACAATATTCGCCTCGCATCGCATGCACGTAAAAAGAACAGTAGGGTTGGGGGAGGTGAGGCACAGTGAGACCGAGTGGTGTTATCATTCGCTCTCCCGATGTGTTGAAATTGAAAGACAGTTTTCTTTCTTTTTTTTTAAATGAGGTAATATCAAGCTCAAGCTTTAATGAGGTAATATCGAGCTCAAGCAAATCAAGCTGCTTCTTGCAGTTTTTTGCACTGGGCCTCCCACATTGTACTTGCTATAATGTGAAATAAAGTTTCAATTCATTCAATTCAATATCAAACAGTCGAAGACTGGATTATGGAAAGGCCGAAAAATAAGGAATTCCAAGAGGATGTCTGCGAAGTAAATAATATAAGAATAAAACGTTGAAGAAGAATCCACGTAGAAATTCACTTTTTAAAATAACTTTTTCAAAAGAAGCTCTTTCTCTATCCAGAGCTGTAAGATCAACCCCAGTACACGAAGGATTGTGCCAGAAAGCGGCATGCGCTGGACAAGGTCATACAAAGTTATTTTAAATGCATAAAACGCATGTAACACATTAATTCCCAATACCTGTCCTGAGCACAGCGTTATGGAACTACCTTATGTAGCAGATGTAACTTTTCGAATATATATTTTTCATTTCTTGGTGGCTTTTGGCTTTCGATAGTTCCGTCTTCCGAGTTCTAGGCCTTTTTAGTTTTCAGTGTACAGAGTGAAGCATGTAGTCTCACACACAAACATGTCGTTAGATTAATGTCTTAGATCGATATCTCATAAGTGCTCGTAAGTGTCCCAGGCTCGACCGGGTCCAGGGAAAAATGTTCTCCAAAAAATCATCCCCGCAAGAAATGTCCCCGGAAAAGATGTTCCCTGAAGAAACGTGCCCTGGAAAAAATGGCACCTGAGGGTATCCGCTTTTGGAACGCGTGTACTGGTCGACTTCAGACTTTAATTGCCTCTTACTAGGACATTCTGAATATTTGAATTTTTGGAACACTGAAGCGAGTAATCGTATATTCAATTCCATTTCAGAATCAAATATGGAATCCAATGCTCGAATCCCGATGTTTTAATTTTTCGGCCTTTTAAGTTTCGGCCTTCTGATATCTTGTCTAGGTTTCGAAGAATACATGTATGTTGTAAGGACCAAATTTAGATTCACTTGCACATAGGCGCAAAGTAAATAAACTAAAACTGGGTGTCCGCCCATTTCATCGAACGTCGTTTGGTCGAATGCCGTTAATCGACGAACGCCGTTTGATCGACGCCGTTTGTTGGAAAGACGTTTGTTGGAAAGGAGTTCAAAGCTCCGTGGAGTGCGTCTGCGCACCTGTTTTTCTGTAACTTTCGATTCGAGCATACGGTGCAGGCGGGTACCGGAAAAAATGTCCCCGGAAGAAATGTCCCCAGAAAAAATGTTCCCGGAAGAAATGTCCCCTGGAGAAAATGTCCCCGGAAAAAATGTCCCCTGACAAACATGCACTTTTGGTACGCCTGGAATTTTTGCGCAATCCCCGGTTGCGATATTGCCGGCCTTGAAGTCCTCGGATTCAAAATAAATACGAAAATATCTAACCACTTATTAAGTGTTTTTACTTTGAAAGCTTGGGCCACTTTCACTTATGATTTCGCGTAGAGAATACACTGCAATCAATTGTCACGTTTGTTGATACAACGTGCACACTTGGCTGGGATATTCCTATTTTGTTTCTTTCTTCTTGTACTAAAAAGTATATCCTGCATGACGTCACACTGACTCGTGTGCAATCAGAACGCCGGGATTTTGCGACTGTAGATTTTAGGCCTGATGACACAGCTATCCTTTCAGGTTTGAGGGAATTAAAAGCGGGACGTACATTTTTCTGTACCAGCTCGCGTGGAGTAGCGGTTAGGATGATTGCCTTCACGCCGAGACTGGGACGCGGCGCGGGTTCGAATCCCCGTGCCGGCTGTGCTGTCTCAGGTTTTTCCTGGGTTTTCCATCGGACTTTCCTGACGAATGTCGGCAAACCTAGCCCTGAAGTCGGTCCTGGACGCATACTAACCCCCTGCTGTCCTCTGTCCACGCCTGTACACCGCGTACAGCAACAGTTGCTTCGCGGCGCTAACACGGAAAAACATTTTCTCTGCTAATTCGCACAAATGTGAAGTGTCGCAGAAAGGCGTACGCCGCCCAGTTTCAACAAGTCAGGAGAGAAGATGTCATTCGGAATGGCTAGGAGCATGTCAAGTTCTTTTTTAAAAGTGCGCGGATCGACGTGCAGGGTGATGTATAAAAAGGAAAATAAAATGCGGGGCGAAAGCAACAAAATTCACAGGCAAAAATTTATTTCAATATGCCTAGCGGTGTCACGCGTTGGGTCTCGGGAGCCCCATGACTGTACAGGCAGGTGTCCGCCCATTTGGTCGAACGCCGTTTGGTCGAACGCCGTTTGATCGAAGGCGTTTGATCGAACGCCGCTTGGTCGAAAGCCGTTTGATCGAAAGCCGGTTGATCGACGCCGTTTGTTCGAAAGACGTTTGTTCGAAAGGAATTCAATGCTGCATGCACTGTGTTGTCCGCACCACTTTTCATGTAACTTTTGACTCGAGCATACGGAGCAGGCAATCAGTGTCCTCTGCTTTTTTTTTTCTTTTTTGATTTTCGCAGCCCAAGAGGGGAGACCACTGGTTAGTTGCAGACGTTTGTCATTTACGGATCAGTAGACACATATCGAAGAAAGCTGCCCCAGGTTGAGAGCAGCCGATAGTCTATCCTTGTTCTGGGCACCCTTCTTATTGCTGGCGACATATTTAAAAGGAACGGTCTGAAACGGGATAGTCATTTGTGCAAAGCCACTCGAAGTCTGTGGGTGCTAAGAACGAAATTTCGCCATGGTACAACGAGAGATATTAAATCAACAGTATGTAAAGCCTTAGTTCGACCTTAGAGTATGCATCTGCAGCCTCGAATCACATCACTACACATGCACGCTGTCCGAAGAAATAGAGAAAGTACAAAAACCTGCTGCCCTGCTTATCTTGTCTAAGTTTCGAAGGGCTTCTTCGGTTACATGTCTGTTGCAAGAACTAAATTTAGGTTCACTTGCACATAGGCGAAAAGTAAATAAACTGAAACTGCTCTTTCTCCTATACAGTGGTCAGTTGATTACAAACAATAATACACTGTTAAAACTTGTTCACATTCGACGGGGATAAATCATCGAAAATGTCATTTACTTATTTTTTTTAATTCTTTGCCAAAATGTTTAATACTTGACATCAATTATTATTTGACAAGGGGTTGGGGGTTTAACAAGTACAGGATGTTTAGTCACTATGTGTCAGAGCAGAAAAACCTATTCGGTTGTCCAACGGGTTAAGGGTGAACAACCGTGGCCCTTGTACTGCTTTTTGGACACGAAAAAGTGGGCTAGCATGAGGAATGTGTTTACGGGGAAGCAGATTACACAAAGTTAAATGTTCCTTAATGCAGTTATCCTTAGGATAACTGCATTTAGAACTGCAGCCTTTTTTTTTTTCTTGTCTTTTTTTGTCATTTTCGACACTCCAAGTGAACCAATTAAAAAAATCGATCAAACGACCGCTGCCGTTTCGATCAAACGGCGTTCGATCAAATGGTTTTCGACCAAAATCCTGCGTTCGATCAAACGGCTTTCGACCAAACGGCGTTCGATCAAATGTCCCGGAACCGTACAGGCAAGACACAACGAAGTAAATTCACCAAAACTGACCCTGGTCACCCGCAGCGACTCCCTAGGCAAAGAAATGCTATGTGTGAATATTATCTTATCTATCTGATATCTATATATCTATATCTATCTAATATAATCTTATCTCATATACAAGTTCAACGCTCTTCACCCGTCCGGTATCAACAAATCACAAGGCAACCTGGAAACACCTCACAAATAAAATATGCTTTTCCCTTCTACCTCCATTATCATCTGTTATGTTCTGCATGGCCACTGCTTTCTACTTCCTTTATTGCATGCCACAACTTTGCATTACAAATATTTAAATTCAAAAAAAAACCCTTTGCTGGTTCTGGAATTTTCCCTACGTAACCACTAACCTCCTTATCTTTCGCTATGCTTGCCAATTCTTGCCTGTTGTCCCGTTTCGTCCACGTGTTCGTGAACCTTCCATTTTTCTGTAACCGGTCTGTAGCCTGGATAGGGTTGCCACCAGGCCGGTATTATACCGGCAGGGCCGGTTATTTGCTCGCTCTGCCGGTTGCCGGTACGAAGGTGATACCGGCAGCCTTTTGCCGGTATTTGTGGCTCAACACCTTTCATAGGGGTTTTTACGGGGTTTTCCTTTCAACATTCCACTACAGCTTGAATAAATCTGGAGAACAGACCCAACTCCGTAGTCACCAGTCGTTTTCTTAGTTATTCATTATTATTATCATTGTTGTCTTGAGCGAGTACGCTCGTTCTTTCTTTCTCTCTCTCTGTATACTCTCCACCCCTCACCCACTTTCCCTTTCCCGCGAACATTTCCTCCTTTCCCTTTATTCCACCTCCTCTCCCTCAGCCGGTATTTTGCACTCCGAAAGGTGGCAACCCTAAGCCTGGATCACTACGTTCACATAATCCCCTCCACACTCTAACAAAGCAGCCATTCACTCCGGCCGTAAAAGCCCTTACGGAACCTTTTTTCCCTCCGGGCTGTTGACCCACAATTCGCATGAACCTTTAAACACGTCACACCTAACCCTTTAAATACCATGCCAATGATGAGGATGGTGCCCAGAAGAAGAACAGTCTCTGTTCGAAATATCGGCGGCTTCTGTCCTGAGGCAACTCCCTTCCTACATTCTACCGGTTCGCTGGATTTCTACCCATCTATGTGTGAATAGTAATTCTAAAACGGAATTGAATACGAATAAATTAAGCGACTCGTCGAATAACCGTAATTGGATACATATAAAGCATATATTGGAATATAAACATGTACGGTATGCCGTATGCGTAAGTATAGCGCTCACTCTGTTCTATGCCCTCCATGAGCCGGCCTTACGTGTGCAACTTCGGGACTATTCAAATATATTCGGTTTAGAAGAAACATCAATTCGATTTGGAATTCGAACATTGAATTCCATATTTGATTCGGAAATGGAATATGATATACGATTACTCGCTTCGGGGCTCAAAAATCCAAATATTCATACCGTCCTAGTAAAAAGTCGACGTCCGAAGTCAACCAGGCCACGCGTACCAAAAGTGAATTTTCCTCAGGGGACATTTCTTCCAGGGGACATTTTTTCCAGGAACAATTTTTCCGGGGGCATTTCTTCCTGGACCCGGTGCAGGCAATCAGTGTCCTCTGCTTTTTTATTTATTTGTTTGCTTTGTTCAGCCGAAGAGGGGAGGCCACTGGTCATTTTTATGTCATTTACGAACATAGCTGAACAGAATAGTGGGAACAATCCGACGAACTACACATATCGAAGAAAGTGGCCTCACGTTGGGAGCAGCAGACAGTCTGCTTCTTCTGGGCACCCTTCTCATTGCTGGCGGCAAATAGCCGGCACGAAATGGGATATCCATATGTGCGCGAAAGCCACTCGAAGTCTGTGGATACCAAGAAGAAAATTTCGCCATGGTACAACAAAACACATTAAATTAACAACGTATAAAGCATTAGCCCCGAGTGGCTCGGGATTAACATCACCATTTTTTTCTGTTACGAATCAATCATTACTTCCACCTTATTTAGAGTATGCATCTGCAGTCTTGGATCTCTGCACATCCACGCTATCCGAGAAAAAACAAAGAAAGAAGACAAAATACAAAGGTCTGCTGGACGCCTTATCTTGTCTTGGCTTCGAAGGACTTATTCGGTTAATGTTTGTAGCGACAAATAAATTTAGATTCACTTGCACAAAGGTGCAAATAGTCAGTTAAATGAATAGTCAGTTAAATACAAACATTCCGTCTGCAAAATGTTCTAGTGTGAGAACTCAGCGTCAAAGAAAAATCAGCAGGTGAATATAAATAAGCGCGGGCCAACGAAATATAACATTTGGACTCCGCGCTCTGTCCAGAAAGTCAGACAAGCTAAGAAATCACCAGATGCAGTCCACAAAGGGACAAAAGGGAAGAATTGGCGTTCGTCAGGACCTCCTCCCTTCTTTTTCTGTAGCTGAGTTGACCTTGGCAACCCAAACACGACGTGAAATCCCTGCATCTCAATAGTCAAGGAGGTCACACGTGTTTATGGGACTACACAATCCTGCGGAGGAGTGAGTTATTTGTACTAAGGGTAATGGTTACAGCTTCCTCCAGGCTGAGACCCGTATGTTCGTGTGGCGCCATCTACAAGCGAAAAAATCGTGAATCTGAGATGCCGCCTCACTCGTATCCCCTCTTAAGTACTCAAATGTGCATCTGTTGTGAGTTAGTGTCGTCTGTGCCTGTTCAACGCTACACTGAATTCGTCCAACGAGGCTCTTTTTAGCATTGTGTCAGGGAGCTCCTTTTACCAAAGTGAAAATATGTGACAAATTTTCTTAAGGCTGCGCTACTACGCCTCTCCTGAAAACGGCCACTTTCCAGAAAGGATTTCGTTGCTCTTGTGCGTGTGTTCCTGAAGATATTGGCACCGTTGAAAAGCTGCTTGCTTTGCCTACCACGCTACAGAAGCCGTTTTTCGATATATCGCTCTGCATCGGTGCTATAAGGCCGAGAGTAAGGCCATAACAGTGATATTTGTTTTTTTTTTGCGTTTTTTTAGAAAGGATATAGCGAAAACCGAAGAAGATAGCACAGTCTAGTTTTTTTCATGATGATGTTCTATGACAGGCAAAGGCTGCTACAAGGCCTTATTTTTTCTATATTGTATAGATAATTTACAATCCCATGGTGAAAACGACGAAAAACTGCATTTGTTAATTGCGCTGGCCCTTTTTGGCTGTTCCGCGATCCTGCTACAGGCAAACTGCACTGGAAGTATAGAATTATGCCTACAACGATCCCTAAAAAAGTTACGACGTCCGGAACACATCTGCCCGAAGTCTGAAAACCACTGATGTATTCGCGCTTTTCATGACCGCATCGCGGTGATAGAGTAAATATGGTATAAATGTGTGGTGATAAATGTGTGATAAATGTGGTGATAAATATTTCATGACCGCGGTGGCGTATCGAAACTCCAACATGGCGGACGTATCCAGGTTGTCGCTTAGTTTCGATTTTGAGATTTCTGAACTGCAATGTTAATTCTCGATGCGTTGAAGGCGAACGAGTATTAAACGCTGCTCATATACTTCGGGCAGGCGTAACCGGGTTGTCCAAAGAGAGGGCTATAGTTGTCGCGTATTATTTGCGAAGTTCCAGCGTGTTTGACCAACCACATTTCGTGAAGGTGAATTTCACATTTACCGATTGCGAGGCCGAAATAGCAAGCAGCGAGTGTCCTGCGCTGCAGCAATGTGAGAGACATGCAAGCACATGACATCTGTGCTGCAGTTCTCTCACAGCTAACATCTTCTAAGTGTGTAGCGCGTGTACCCAGTCAGCCATATACAACCTTAGGATGTCCCATGGAGTAACTACCTCGGATAACCAGACGTCCCCAGGACGTCGGTAAACTTACCACGGATGGAAATTGTACTAACATAGTTCAATGTTACCGCCCGAATCGGTCTGCAGGATATCCTGGCCGACGAGCAGAGGACACATTTTAGATAATTTGAGGCATGTAGGGGGCTGTTCTGTGGTTATCCTGTGGACGCTGTCGCAGGTTTTTATTGGGTTCTACAGGTAGTACATGATTTTATTTTATTTGTCTATTTTATTTACTTGTGGTGGTTACACAGTAAAGACAGCATATACGGAACAAAGAACGTTTATTACACAATAAGAAACTTCAAAGCGGCACATCTGCGAGTGCTACAGTCCCTTAGTCTGGACTCTGGAGGGATGTAGTTGGCGTGTAAGTCAGCTTCCACTTCTTCACTGCAAAAGAACAGATTTAAGATTTTTCTGAAGCATCCTAGCTATAGCTTTCACAACACTGAGCATAGCTTTATTTTGTCACCGTCAGTTAATTCCATGCGTCGTTCTAGACCTACACAGATACATATGCCACAACGCAAAATGCACCTCTGAACCAGGCGTACGACCTGCAAGTGCACTCAAATCAGAAATACTACCTGAAAACACTTCGCTATCCGAAATATATGGCTCTCTGACAGGATAGGTGTACCCAGTACCCACCTCGATCACCGATGTCACCGCTTGAGCGAACACCGTTTGTTGCTTGACATATCCGTAGCTGATGTTCTTAGCTGTTGTGATAACTTGGAGACAGCAATATGGCGGCCGGCTCAATTGCTCCCTGCTGCATGACCTGTTGTGGAAGACGAATATGAGCTGCGTCTGCTCGCCGTTCTGTTTTTGCATAGCTTACCTGTCGTACACGTTACTGCTTCAGCGATACTAACTGAAGCGTGCACAAGTACCAATTTGTGTAGCTGACACGCTCATGGACGGGTAAACTGGTCAAAACCAACCGCTACAGCACGAACCTCATGCTTTAGGGATGCAACTTTTGCTTTTAGTAGCAAAACCTTCTGCAAACTGTTTCGTAGCTCGCTTGCTGCCGTGGTAACTTTTTGCAGCGCCCTATGGCTTTTTCTTGGACTTCTGAGTCAATAAAAGCTTTCTGAGATATTTACAGCAAAGGCAGTGGGCCTTGGTATTTTGTGCTCTTCCTTTGCACTTTTTGATGAACACAATGCCGTCCTGAACTGTTGCGCCCTTGCAAGCTTCAACTTGGAGAGGCAGGAAATCTTCTCTCCTACCCCCATGCATTCACTAATACCGTTTACAGTTCCCAGGTATTCTTCTGCTTGTGACCTGCTATCGACACGTCTGCAATTTTCACGTTTTTCAAGTAGGCTGTTCCTGTGATCAGTCCAGTTTCACGACTCTTTGAAAATAGCACGACTTTCTGCAGTGTCATAACATGATTTGGGAGGTTACACAGTGCATAAGCAATGATCTGTGGATAGTCCTCAAATCGATGCGGGGACCAATACATGTTGGGCACAACTAGTTTTCCGAATCGATCAATGAAGTCGCTGACGCCACACGCATCTGATGGATCGTCCAGAAGTGGCGGGACCTCTGGAACCTCATTGATATCACTAGTCACAGAAAAATCAGTGGCTGTGCTACTTCGTATCAGCCCAGTCAACCACATCTGTCCTACGGATGTCCGGTTATTATCCCAGAACAAACTGCCTGAATCGATGTCCTATAGATCTCCGTAGGATACCCTTAAAGGATATCTAATGTCCCAAAATTATACAATGAACTACGGACGTCGGATGGACAGAGGACATCGTGTGGGCATCCGTGTCAGAAGACTTCGCAGTGAAATTCGATTAGAATTAGTGCTGCGACTTCAATAAGCATTAATCTAGTGTACTTGGCTCACAAGTTGGCTTTATTGGTACTTATGATCCCAAAATGCAGTTCATTACCGCGACGCATTTTTGACTGGGGTAGGAGATCATGCACGAAATCGAGAGCAGCTCACGGCTGGCAACAGTGGGCAGGCGGCCGTGGCGGTTGGTTTTGACCAGTTTGCCCGTCGATGAGTGTGTCAGCTACACAAGTTGGTACTTGTGCACGCTTCAGTTAAAGTATCGCTGAAGCAGCAACGTGTACGACAGGTAAGCTATGCAAAAACAGAACGGCGAGCAGACGCCGCTCATAGTCGTCTTCCACAACAGGTCAGGCGGCAGGGAGCAATTGAGCCGGCCGCCATATTGCTGTCTCCAGGTTATCACAACAGCTGAGGACACCAGCTACGGATACGGATATGTCAAACAACAAACGGTGTTCGCTCAAGCGGTGGCATCGCTGATCGAGGTGGGTACTGGGTACACCTATCCTGTCAGAGTGCAATATATTTCGGATAGCGAAGTGTTTTCAGGTAGTACATGCTAGGGGATGAAACTCGCGAGTTCACTTGCGGACTAAAGTGAGGCGCTGCGAGCTTTTTACGTCATCAAACGTCATGAAACGTCAGAATTTTTGCGTCGAAGCGCGAGTTCTCAACCGTCACGAGCCCATTGGCTCCCAAGGCCGCTCCCCCGGTATGCGAGCGCTCATTGGTTGGTTTGAAACTATGAACTTTCCTTGGCGCGCTCAAGCCGGCGACGCGACACCGTGTCGGCGGTGCCGCAGCAACCGAGCAGCTCTCCGCAAAGTTTCGAAATGTGTTGGATGCAGCAGGGACGCAAGCAAAGCATCTATGCCTGTACCGCTTTGGGTGGTTTTTAGTGTCCTTCCCTAACATGTTGTCGATACAGACTCTGAAAAGCTCGGTGCCTTATGGATACTTCTGCAAGTCAATTCAGTGATAGATAAGTGGAAGGCAGGTGTGCTTCGCTTGCTTTGGTGCGACAACGATTCAAGAAGGACACGAATACTGCGTTTTTCCGCTACCCACTCGATGACAGGTAAGTCAGTTCCTATTCCATTCTGCTGCTTAGCATAACATAGCGCCACACCTGTGGCCATACGCAGCATTTTGGCTGGTAGAATTTTTGGTTTTCACTTTTCTGATCCCTATTTTTCTTGTTCAGGTATAAGCACTCAACCGACATCTGCTACAGATAGCATCTGCATGGATACAGTAGAATGGATAAGCCACTCAGGGTGATTGGAGCATCATCTTTCGGCATATAGCAGCCGCCACAAGTTCCTTTGTGCGGGTCAACCAGGCGCCTACAGAAGCAGCAAAGGGATATGGACATGTTCTCTGTCATGCAGGATCTCTGAATTGTGTGTGCCTGTGCAGTCAATATACTGTTGTTCTACTGTGAAATCTTCCATGTGAGACATCAGCATCAATGAATGCAAAGTTGCTTCGGCATATCATTCGAACTTCAGAGACAATGTTCATATCATGTTCGTGTTTTGCACAGCTACAGCAGGCTGCAGGTTGTGACTTTGGAAATATCTATCGCGAAAATAAAGCAGTTTGTGTAACAGAAACAGCCAACGCTTCCGCATTTTGTTATTTATTTCGCTCGACGCGAACGAAAATCCAGAACCGCCAAAGCGGGGGAGAGGGGTAGAGAACATATGAGAGAGGGAAAGGGGAAAGGCACCGCCAGCGTCACAGGTCACCCAGGGAGACAGAAAAAAGCAAAGCAAAAAAGCTACTCAACCGTCGTCCAACGATTGGCCCAACGCTAGATGTCACGTGAGTTTTTCCCGACAATAGAAATATACTACACGTTCATCCCCCTGGTACATGTATTTCTGATTTCGGTTCAGAGGTTCATTTTGCGTTGTGACATATGTATCTGCGTAGGTCTAGAACGACGCATGGAATTAACTGACGGTGACAAAAATAAAGCTATGCTCAGTGTTGTACAAGCTATAGCTAGGATGCTCCAGAAAAATCTTAACCTGTTCTTTTGCAGTGAAGAAGTGGGAGCTGACTTACACGCCAACTACATTCCTCCGGTCTAAGGGACTGTAGCACTCGCAGATGTGCCGCTTTGAAGTTTCTTATTGTGTAATAAACGTTCTTTGTTCTGTATATGCTGTCTGTACTGTGTAACCACCACAAGTAAATAAAATAAAGAAATAAAATAAAATCATATACTACCTGTAGAACCCAATAAAAACCTGCCACAGCGTCCACAGGATAACCACAGAACAGCCCCCTACATGCCTCAAATTATCCAAAATGTGTCCTCTGTCCGTCGGCCAGGATGTCCTGTAGACCGGTTCGGGCGGTAACATTGAACAAACTATGTTTAGTACAATTTCCATCCGTGGGAAGTTTCCCGACGTCCTGCGGACGTCTGGTTATCCGAGGTCGTTACTCCATGGACTTCCTAAGGTTGTATATGGCTGACTGGGAGTAGTTTGTCTTTTCTTTGGGTGCTGGTTTCGTTAGCTAGTTGGGAGATTCGAAATACAGTCGGCAGTGCGTCATCCGGTTTCGGTTTGTCACGCGGGATGGTGACAACCTCGTTGTTTATACTGTTCGTGAAATGACGAACTACATACTGACTGCCGAAGTGCAGTTCGCAAATCGCAGAGTTGGGTTGAAGCTCAACGTCACCACGTGGCACAGCGCCGTTTCCACTTGTCGAACATTGCCGTGATCCTTGGGTACGCTGAACAGGCTGCGCTTTTCCTTGCATGATCTGTAGCCGCTGTTGCAAACAGGAAGGAAACAGTGATTATCCCGCCTGCGTGATGACGGTGGTGTATTCCTTCGTCCATGTTCGTTTACGTTTCATCTCGAGCACTGCCGCCGAACTACAACGACAAGGACAACGAAAACCAAGGCATGCCGCACGCCCGGACGGAGAAGTAGCAGGGATACTGTGCTCAGCGCCCCCTGGGCATGGACGTCACTGTCTTCCAAGGGCGTGGACCGCCGCTCCAACGGGAGTTGCGAGCTGGTCACCACACTGCCCCTATCTAGCCACTGAACAACCGCCACGGCCGCTGCCATACTGTTGCCAGCCGTGAGCTGCTCCTCGATTTCGTGCATGATCTCCTACCCCAGTCAACAATGCGTCCGCGGTAATGAACTGAATTTTGGGATCACAAGTTACCAATGAAGCCAACTTGCGAGCCAGGTACCCTAGATTAATGCTTATTGAAGTCCGCAGCACTAATTCTAACCGGAATTTCACTGCGAAGTCTACTGACACGGATGCCCACACGACGTCTCTGTCCATCCCACGTCCGTAGTTCATTGTATAATTTTGGGACATTAGATATCCCCTAAGGGTATCCTAAGGAGATCTATAGGACATCGATTCAGGCAGTTTCTTCTGGGGTAATAACCGGACATCCGTAGGACAGATGTGGTTGACTGGGTACGAATGTAGTTTACAAGTTACACGGTAATGTTGCGACATCCGTGTGTCACTGGTGCGCATGTTTTGGGGAAACCTTAACGAAACGTCGCATTCTTTCTGCATTCTTTCCCAAGTGATTTGACGAGCTGATTCAAATACAGTTACAAAACTGACTTGGTATACGTTTTCACGCTATCTCTTGTGCTTTCTTACACATAATGGCTATTCAAGTTTGAAACAAACTTGTTCTGTTTTGTCTAGCCAAGTTTTTGCTTCCCCTCCTGACGTGAGTTGCACAGAAGTGTGCTTCAGAAAAAAGAAAAAAAAAACAGAAAGAAAGAACGTTGATCAGATATGTAGGCAGTACGCTCAGAGAGCTCTGCCAGACACACACAAGCATTGCTGATGTAACAATCGCTCGTGATGAGTCGCTCAATCCATTTCTTCCGGAAATGCGTCGAAGTAGGCAGTGTTCTATGTGTGGAAAGAAGAAAGCGCGGAGAGACAAACTGCTATCTCCTCGGCGCGCAGAGTCGCATTGTGACACAGAACAAAACTACGAGGGGTGTTCAAGTCAAACCGGGACTTTCTGTCTCCTGAGTGTACAAATGGCTCGCGCTACTTCTTTTTCGTAATTTTCACACGCGACAGGCCTCCGCGTTCACCACGTGGTGGTCCAAAGTTTCTCCAGAACAAGACATGTGCTGGACAAGATGGCCGACAACGAGATGAGCGCGCACATCGAACAGCGAATAGTCATAAAGTTTCTCGTGAATGAAGGCGTAAAGTCATCTGAAATTCACAGAAGACTTCAGGCTCAGTATGGCCACGATACACTTAGCCACAGCAAAGCGTTTGAGTGGTGCAAACGGTTCCGAGACGGTCGTACATCAGTGCAGGACGATCCCGCCCGGGGCGGCTCAGAGCCTAGTGTCAGAGTTCCTGAGAACATCCTCGTTTTTCTACGGTTTTCTGGGACAAGGCTGGCGTTGTTCATGTTGATTTTCTGCCCAGTGGTACCACCATCAATAGTGCATATTACTGCCAGGTTCTCAGGGATGTGCATAAGGCGCTGAAGCAGAAGCGGCCGGGCCTCATCACCAAAGGAGTCCTCCTCCTACAGGACAATGCACGCCCGCATACCGCGCATCTCACGACAAGCACCTTAATGAAATTTTGGCTGGGAGTTGCTGCCACATCCCCCTTACAGTCCAGACCTCGCCCCCAGCGATTTCCATCTCATCGGGCCACTGAAGACGTTCCTTAGGGCCCGCCACTTCAGCTGCGACGACGAGGTCAAGAATGCGGTCCGATCATGGCTGCTACGCGCCGGTAAGGATTTCTACACTGCTGGCATCCAAGCCCTCGTGAAACGCTGGGACAAGTGCATTAGTGCAGCTGGAGATTACGTTGAAAAATAAAACAAATTTCTCGCCTGTAAGTTCATTTTACTTTTGCGAGAAATGAAAAGTCCCTATTTGACTTGAACGCCCCAGTAGTTTGGTTTAGTTCGCTGGTCGTTGTCTGCAATGTTTACTCCATCCATGATTTCAACAGCAAAATACGGGTGCAGCTCAGCGCGATTCATGCGAAAAGCAGCAACTTCTACGCAAGTGTACGCGGGGTCG